>NW_015090842.1:11013166-11014345 GCF_001431845.1 Calidris pugnax | reverse complement strand
CCCCATTTCTTTTCCTTTTATTTTCCCTCCTCCCCCCCCTTCTACCCTAACAGGGGGGGTCAGGGGGGGGGAGAGGCAAAAGGAAGAGAGGGCTTTAAGCTGTAAAGAAAATACCTGAAAGGGGAGGCTGCAATTTGTAATATGGCGAGGAAAGCCAAATATTATATATATATTTTTAAAGGCAGCTGTGGGAGTTTTGGCCTCTAAGCAGCCAACTTGACCCCATTCTCTCTATTCTCTTATTTCCCCCGTTGCAGGATTCCTGCACCTTCAGTCGGATTCGAACTCAATGTGACCCTAAGGAGGGAGTCACCGAGCCTCCAGAAAATTGCTCCATATTAAACAGGAGCGAGAAGAGGAGAAAGACAGACAGACAGACAGCCGAGGAAGGGACGCGTATATATATATTACATATCCGCACAAAGTACAGGACATACCCGAGAGCAGCTTCAAGCACAGCTTGAAAAAGAAACAGACCTTTCTCGGAATCAAAAAACAAAAATTATTTAAAAAAAAAAAAAAAAGCGGGAGAGGGAGTTTAACAATTTCAAAATAAAATAAAAAAAACAAAAACAAAAACAAAAAACCACAAAAACAACCCGCAACCCAAATTATAAATAATTCACACTAAGAATCCCGCGTGTGCGTGCAACATACATACGCGTATATACACAGACATACAGACGTACGTGTCCCCCACGCAAACACACACTCTCCTCGGGAGGGTTAGTTTCAGGAGAGCAGGAATCGCCTTCCCTCCGAGGGCGAGGAGCACAGTTTATTCAGAGGAATCAATAGGAAAGAGCATTTGCAAATATTTAGATAAGCGCCGTGCGATTCAGCATTAAGTAATTAAAAACTGAAACTGAGAAGGGGGGGATCGGCCTACAGTGGCGTTCGCTGCCTTCACCTCTCCCATCCCCCTAAGCCGCATTCTTCCCAAAAAACTGAGCCTGCCCGCGGAAAACAAAAATCATAATTACTCTCGCTCGCAAGGCCGCTCCGGGGCACCTCCCGGCGCGGGGCCCGGCCGGGCGGCGGGGCCGGGCCGCCGGGGGCCGGGGCAGTTTTAGGCACTTCTTCGCCCCTTTGTTTTCCAGCGCGTCACCGGCGCGGAGCGCCCGCGGGGCACCCACGGGGGCCCGCCCGAGCCGCCTCTCGCCGCGCGGGGTCCCGGGA
>NW_015090842.1:10851892-11010797 GCF_001431845.1 Calidris pugnax | reverse complement strand
GGGCCGCGGGCGCGGAGGGCGGCGGAGCGGCCCCGCAGCATCCCCCCGCGGCGCGGCCCGGCCCGGTCCCGCGCTCCCATTCAAACTTTGCGGCCGCCTTTCCGAGCGGGACAGCGGATCAATACAGCCGCGTCCAGCCTCGCTGGGAGCCGGGCTACAGGTTTCACCAGCCATCGCTGGCAACAGCTTTGTCATTTTCTAAAAATAAGAAGCTAAAAGTTATTGTAGAAGAAGGGGCTTTTTTTGTCCCCTGCACAATATGCCTTTTGTGAGTTTAATGCCATTCTGGGGCTCTCTATAGCCCCGGACAATGGGGAACTCCAGGAGGCGGCTGTGCCTCTGCCTTTTTTCTTTCTTGCTTTCTCTTTTCTCCCCCCACCCCCTCCTCTTTTTTCCCCCTTTTTTTTTTTTTCTTTTTTTTTTAGGAAAGGATGCAACATTCCTCCAGTCCCAACAGAACCTCTGGTTTGATTAAATAAATATTTCTCTAGCCTTACGGTAACATTTTTCACTTTCTGCTCGGGTCCATCTGCGATTACTACTTAAAATTTTTATTTCCAGCAGCTTTTCCCTCCCCATTGCAGCCCTGGCAAAAAATGTAGATGATCGCTGGGAACACGGAATTTGAATTTTAGGAGGAGGTGAACCAGTAAAGAACCTCTGTCCAGGCTTCAGGAATATGTTTTCTTCATCTTTCTGTGACAGACTATTTTATTACTGGCAGAAATACAGCTGAATTAAATCATCTCTTGAAAATCTAAAGAAGCTTTTCAAATTGCCTTTTTTTTTTTTTTCTCCTTTTTTTAATTTTTTTTTTAATTATTTATTTTCAATAGTAACCCAAACAATTAACTTCCCGGTTTGTTTCATAGCATTGAACAAGGAATGCAGTTGCGGTCAGTTTTTCCATTTGGGAGAACCTTAATGTAGATGTATTTTATACTGAAAGGTAATAAACTGCATGTTTGTTAGTAAGTATTTTTTAATGAAATGTATCAAGCTTTCCATATTTCTTAACATGGGGGTAGTCATTTGAAATTTTGACAAGTCCCTTTAGTGGGATGGGGGGGGATGAAAGAAGAGGTCAGGTTATTAGAAATTTGAAGAAGGGCTGTACCAGTTGATACATGACTGGAAGTATCTTGCATTTGGAAGATATTCACGGGCTTTAAGAATCAAGGTTTGATACGTGCCATAGTTATTTGAATATTATAAATGCAGCACTGATGTGTACTGTTACAATGCGCATGCTGTGTATGAGTTCTTATGATTTGCTAAATGGATAGACTCCAGTACGTTACCAGTTTGCCTTTGAAAGCTGCCCTTAAAAATTTCCCAGTTCCTGCTCAAATTTTGTTTGTCTAGCTTTATGGAAGAATAATTGTTAACATTACTTGTCCTTCAAAAAAAAAAAAAAAGAAAACCCCAACAAAAACAAACCCAACCAAAAAAAAATAAAGGGGGGGGGGAAAACAAATCCCAAACCAACAAGCCCTGGGGCAAGTAGAATTTTTCAGGGCTGCTTGGTGCGCTATCTCTAAAGGTGCATGTAATTTGTAACTGTTGTTCTTGCTGAATATGAAACAAACGTGTTTTGATGATGAAGTTGAGGCGAGAATAAAGTAACCCTTGTCTTTTAGTACTTGGTATAACTTAGGAGAAGTGCCTGTTTTCACTGGTGGACCGGTCTGAGAATGGGTGCTGCCTATGTACACACTTTTTGCAGAGCAAAGAAAAAAGTAAACATGTGGAGAAGGTGGCAAGCGAATCTAATAACTCTGTCGATACTCCAGAAATAGGCACCTTCGCGGTAACATGTGCAAACGCAGAGTCTGGTAGCCATGTACATTTTCTTTGCGTTTGCATCGCGGATTCTAGTTTTGTGTTGCTGTCCTCTAATTTCCCATGACAACATATGGATTCCATAAACGCAAACATGCCGAAGTGCATCTGTCTGGGTAGTTAACACAAACCAAACATTCCCCCTTTTCGGCGATTCTGCTGCTCCTCTGGCCGTGCTGCGCCGTGCCTTCCTGCGACAGCCTCTTGCTGCTCCTGCATTCTTGTCCTTTCGTGCTCCCGGGGTGATCCCGAGTGCCCCGAAAGGGAGGAGGGCAGCGGGCGTCGGGGTCAGGGGCGCCGAGACCGCGGCCGTGCCCAGGAGCGGAGGGGTTAAGCGAGGAGAGGGGAGCGCGCCCTGCGGCCCCCCACCCTCCTGGGAGCTGCCTCTGCTCTGGGGTCAAGTCCTAGGACATCTTCCCTCCCCTCCTGGTAAGGGCAGGAGACGAGGCTGGGAAGGGAAACAGCCGGATTAAGCGGATGGCAGAGGTTTGCCCCTCATCCTGAGCGCAGCCATCCGCAGGCTGGGGAATGGTGGAAGAGTTCTCCTTTCTACCAGGGTGCAAAAAGAGGTGGCGAGGGGTGTGCGAGCGTGTGAAAAGAAGGGAACGAGCAAGTGATGACTGTAGGACCGGCCGGATAAACCACCGTGCAAATACCAAAATAAATCTAAGGAATTCAGGAGTAATTTGTACAGTAATCGTTAGGTACAGTATTCAAACACATACGTGCGCACGTTTCTCCCCTAGAAAATTTACTTCCCTTAAGATTTCTTTGTTCTTTGGAAAAAAGACAATTCAGTTCCTAAAATAAAAAAAGGGACTACCCTTGCTTTAATTAGAAATCTTGTTACAGCCTCATCTAGTAATGCTAGGATGTAATACTAGGAATGCCTCTTGTTTCTATATATGTATCTTTCCACAGGCATAGATAGGATTTTTGGTTCAAATAGCTTTTAATGTGCTTAGTAGAAAGAAGCTCTCAGTATCAGAACTGCAGGGAAAATAAGACTGATTTTTCCCATAGGAAACTTGTTAAAGATGCAGTTGAATTATTAGATTAACCCTATTTTTTTGTCTCACGGCGTATCTGATCTATTTGCGCATAGAATCATATAGTTTCATTTAGATGTTATTTTGAACAGATGGAACTAATACCAGCACTTTAAAGGAAAGTTATTATTTGTAAAAATGTATACAGATTAAGAGGAACAACTCTGAAGCAAAATGTTTTTCTGAGGCAGCGCATATGGTTTTCTGGACGTAACTTTCAGAAAAGATGGTCGTTATCTTTGACATGTAAAATAAGGGTAAGCGGCTTCGGTTCCCTGGGTTCTACAAAGCAACCAAGTCCTGCCCTGGAAATAGGACTTGGCTGCCGAGCGGCTTAAGGAGCAGCTCTGTCCTGAGGCAGGAGTGGGCCAGATTTGCCTAGGGCTGTGGTGAAAGCAGTTGACTATAGTGAATTTTTAGGGAGCCACAACCATCTCGCATTGCTCAGGCACCAGGCTGGCTGCACGCTGCCTCCCCTCCACCTGGCACTGGGGGGGAACTGGGCGAAAGCTTCGAGGTGGAAGAGGCCAAGTGGACATGAGGGACTAATGTATGGATACCGTAAGAAAAAAGTTCCAGGCTATCTTTTTAAATTCAGGCTTTAAAAATTATTGGGGGAGAGGGGGGGTGAAACCATCACGCTTAGAAAAAAAAATATCTCCGTAATATCATCCACTTGCGTAGCTTTGTGCTTCTTGGAAATATGTCTGAAGAATTAGAACAAAGCGTAGAAGGCCGGAGTCCTTGAAGGAGCTCCAAATGATAAAGTCTGCCATTCATTTTAAACACAGCGTGCATTGTGAAAACACAGGTCAATTTGAAGGCATTTGTCAGATTTCCAGTTCCCTCTGCTCCTTTGCAATGGAAATTTGCAATCAAATCCCTGTACTAGAGTTGGGATGTCTGGCTTTATCAGTTTTTATTACTTTATGCTCAAAGCATTGTCCAGGTAAGCTATATTTTCATTTAGAAAGTTTGTTTGCATGAAGTTGCATACAAGAAGAGGGAAGGCTGACATGAATTAGGCTGGAGCAGATGCATTTATTTAGGGGTTTGGAAAGGGGGGAAAGGGCAGACGATCAGCAGCGACTGATTGCAAAGGGCTGTCTAAGCTGCAGAAGCGATCTGATACCATTTAAAGACGCCCAGCAAGAGGCATGGAAAGGGATATTCCAACAGCAGCGCGTTCATTGTTGGGATGCAGAAATGCAGCAGGGCTTAGAAAGAGAGGGCTGGAGAGACGCACTGCTGAGCAATTCTAGCCAGATAACGTGGATTTCTTCTGGAGGCACGTACGTGTTGTTTAATGGGCAGGGGGCTGCCTCCTTTATTGCTGAGAGAGAGATGTGTGGGTATGCTCGAGGGGGGGGCGTGTGTATTTCTCTAGAAGAAATACATCCTGTAGGATTTGGGAGTGATTGGAGCTGGAGGGGGGATATTTAGAGGGCCGTTCTCTTCTTTTGTCTTCAATATATTTCTTTTTTTTTTTAAGCCCAATTATTAAATTATTAAAAGAAATCTGTCCATCCATTTTGTAATCACTGGACTTACTGTAGCCACTGGGAGTGATGGGACATCAGCAGGCTATTCCAGCTACCTCCAAACCTCTGGCTACGTTGCTGTAGTCAGGCTGACTAAATACCCCTTAAACCAACTAGCAGATTTTTAATATGCATTTGCTTTTTTTGCAGGCCTTAACACAAGACAAGTAGATGTGTTTGCGATGGAAATAAACACTTGGAAATACATCTATATGTTCCTTTGCTTTTTTAGAGAAATGAAGAAAAAAGTCTTGGCATTTAATTAGGACTCACTAACCTGATAAATATTGAACATCATTTCTTTGTGAGCTGTTCTGTGTGCTCAGAGTACTCTATGGATGTATTCCACAATTGCACTTGTTTAATGCCTGTATCACCTCATGCCTATTGTATTTATGTTGTCATCAATGTCAGATTTTAATTAAACAATTAAATCACTGTCACAGTAATTTCCCTAGAAAACTATTTTAAATGAAAAATCCCACAATAAATGTTTGGGAACCATCTTAAAAGGAAAAAAGAGGGAAATAAGTTACAAAATAAAATTACAGTTCCCACAGAAATAGAAAGGGAAAAAAATATGTTTTCAGCACTGAGAAGAATTCTCTTTTACAGGGTAGTTTCCACCAAATTCAGAGTATGTCAATACAGTGACTAAAACAACCTGGCTTGTCTTGGGGCTAGTCCGGGTGTTTCAGGCTGAGCCGGCGGCAGATGGACCCTGGCCCAGGGCTGGTGCAGTCCCGTAGTGGTCCCCCACTATGGGCTAGAATAAGTGACAGCATTGCAAATCTTTCATCTTTCAGTGCCAGTCAGGTACCAAACGTTCCTTGGAAAATAGTCCATCTGCCTTCTTCCCCTCCAAATTATTTTAGAATTAAGACGGAGATTTGCAGAAAAGCCTGCATCAAATTATTCTGTAAGTTAAGCACCAATACCAGCTGTACTTACTATGGAGTAACCACATACTCAAACCCTAAGTTGTAAGCAGTGAGAAATCTGATCTGACATAGCATCTTTGCTACAGTTAATCAAATAGCTCGTCTTTGCCTCTTTATATATATATATGCTCTTATTCCTCTAAAACCTGTACTTCTTTGCATGGAAAAATCACAAATACAAGATGCAAAATTCATCAGACAAGGTATCTGAAAGAATCATGCTCTCAAACGTACATTCAGAATATTACCTGTATTTAACATAAGCACATTTGACATTTGCAGCACAGCCTCCGATGTGAGGCGTGCTTATTGAAATTCGGATTCCAGCCTGTGATTTCAGTCGGCGATGTACCCTGCAGCTAACCCCGACCCTCCCCTATTAGCCGGCGTAGCCGCTTTGATTTGTGCCCTGGGAGGGCTGGGATGGGGAGCCGAGCGCCGGGGAGCCGCAGCAATGGCTGGGGGGGGGCTCCACTGCTCCCCCTGTGCCCCAGCAGGCACCCAGCCCAGCCCTGCACCCAGCTGGGGGCCAAGGGACAGGGGGGGCACAGCCAGGGCTGGGGGTGCCTCCCACCCCAGCACCCAGCCTGGGGCAGGAATTCCGGGCAGTATTTCTTTTACGTCTATGCTGCATTTTTATTGGAATGCAGCTTTGCAGATTGGGCTGAGCCTGGGATGCGTGTGGTTTCTATCAGCCCTGAAGTGTTTTACAGCTGGAGATGATTTGGGGGGGCACATCTAGCCTGTCCATTTGCAGCCAGGTCTGATGTTTGTCTGCTGCTGTCGCTCTAATTTTTTTCTATGTTGCCTCCATCAAAAGGTGAGATTAGCACTGGGGGGGGTGGGTGATGATGACAACGACGACGACACCAGGCCCATCCCTCCCTCCTCCTCATTTTAGTTTGCTTCTCACAAAAGCCATTCACCAGCAGATCTTCTTTCTTCCTGCGGCCAAAACAAGCCGGCAGGAACGGCAGAGATACCTGCTGCTGGCCACTGGGCAGCCCAAGGCCCTGGACACAGAGGCCACCCTAGGTAGCTGCTTGGGGGTCAGCCCCCGCCCCAGCCAGCTGGCCCCACTTGCGAGTCTGGGGCACAACATCTTTAACCTAAATTCAACCAGCGAATACTAGTCTGGCAAAGCACTGGCTTTATCAGGCCGTAGCTCCAGCAGAGCCACTGGCCACCTCAGCTACTGCCAGGACGTGGCAGACCCTCCCTCGGACCCATCCAGGGCCATCCTGGCTTTGTCAAGCAAGGCACTGCCATGAAAAGTAACTTTGCTGAGCATATGCAGACAGAAATACATATTTTTCTACTCGGTAAAGGAAAGGGGAAAACTGATGAGGTTGCACAGAACCCTCCTCCAGGCAGGAGAGGCTGTGCTGGAGGAAAGTATTGCTCATAATGACACTTAAGCCCAGACACTTGAATGCTAAAGGTTAAACTTACATTCTTCAAGAAAGGGCTCCTTGCCAGCTTGAACTGTGTTGTGTGTTCACTATTGCCTCCTCCTCCTCTTCATCCACTCTCAATCCACTTTTGGTATTTGTTGAAATAACTGAGGTTGTGGGGTGGGGTTTTTTTTTTTCCCTCCCCTAATGTATGTTCTGTGTGCCAGTCCTCAGCCTTATGTCTGTCACAGGGTTAAAAAAAAATAAAAATCAATCTAACGCCAGTACAAAAGTGAAGATTTTTTTTTGCTCAGCTGCTAACTACTATAGCTTCAATCCAATGCCAGCCCAAGCATATTTTCTGTCCTCCAGTGACATAGTCTGTAGAATGCCACCCTCTGCTTCCTGTGCTTAGCTGAATAAACAGAATGTATATTCTAACAATAAGGCTAAAAAGTGAATATGGATTAAAAATAGAAATTGAAAGGCAGATATAAATATAGTAAACAGTAGGATGGAGAAATAACTTTGGGAGACAGTAATCACCAGGACTGGGGATGAAACTGGTGGCAATGCTTCCAAATGTTCAAGTCAAGGAAGGAGAAACAAGAAAATGCCCACCCAGGAGCAGCACTAAGATGAATTTCAGCATAATATGAAGAAACAGCCACGCTGTTTGGATGCTGCATTTAGATCTTAATGATCAAAGAGCACCTTCTCCATATACTTTCATGCTTCTCCCCAGAGATATTTCCCATTAAAAAAAGAATGGAAATAACATTACGGTTGTGCACGCCTTCTAAAGCAGCCCCTTTTACACAGTATCACGTAGGCTTTCCATGGAGAATCAGTCTTGGGTGAAAGCAAGAAACAAGGATCCCTATGTCTCAGCAGCAGCAGGTAGAAGAGATCCAGACTGGAAGGCTGGATCAAACGCTTTGAGGAGGAGCATGGAAAAAAGCCAGAGTGAGCTTCAGAAGTCAAACGCAATTTTTATTTGGGTTCAGAGATGATAAAGGGCTAGTGATGTTCATTTTTCCTACTTCCTGCAGCAAGGGAACGGGGGGTTGCAGTGCTCCGCATCCCTTTAAACAACAGCTCGCTGCAGTGTATTTCTTGGCACAGCCCTAATTGTATCTCCTGGTCCCAGTGGAAGTTCACACTTTTTAATATCTCTTATTGCTTCTGCAACTGCTGCCACTAGTCAGCAATCACAAACAGGAAGCCGTGACTCAGCAGAGCCATAACCCGCGGGCTGACAGCGGCCGGAGGAGAGGGAAGATCCTGCAAAACACCCACAAAGGGCTGGGACCGGCCAGGCAGCACTGTGGGACTGGTGTACAGTCTGAGCCATGAAGGTATCTGGAGACTCAGCCCCTAATTCAGCACTTCAGCTTACACCGAAACCCAGCAGATAAAGGCCCTGGTGCCGCTCCGGGCCTGAGTGCAGTAGGAGAGGTTTCCCGAAGCTGGTCCCTGAAGCCCAGGGCCATCACAGCAGGGTGAGAGAGGACAGAGACATCGGGACCAGACCCGGGTTCAGTTTGCCATCTGTGCTCCAAAAGGCAGGGGTTTTTCTGCCATTAGAGAGAGGCACGGCAGAGGAGGCAGGCGGCGACCCCTCAGCCGGGAGATGCCAGTGTGACCCCGTTTTCACACCCGCGGCGCTGAGGGCTCGGCCGCACCAGGTCTCACGTAGCACAGGGAGCAGATGATCTATTCCGAGCCTGGTTTCGTCTGTTTTCTAACTGTATTTAGCAGCGAGTTTACTCCAGACTGAGCCTGCGTGAGTAAGTGTGTATGTAAGGGTTGAGGATTGGCTGCGGCAGGCAGAGGGTTTGCTGAAAGGCTTGTTAAGGAAGCACTACTGACCATGCAATCCAATTACATAATGCTTCAAAAAATAACCGTGCTGGGAGTCGTGTCTGGGCAGCGCGTTTCGGCAACAGAAAGAGGTATCAAATGTCCGTCTTCCAACCCAAAGGCTGATAGTGTATTTGTGCCACAATCTGACACTGTGCCTCGGCCGTAAACTGCTCTAAAGAGGAAACTTGCTTCCAGGGGAAATGTCTGCTGTTCCCTTTCAAGGCAGTGCTGCACCCTGCAGACCAACGTTATTTGAGTCCTTGTAAAATTACCACTAATCTCTGCACTCAGGATGCCTTGCATTTTATGGGTACTTGCTATGACGGCAGCTTTGTTTTCTGGGGGTAAAGGAAAGTGCTGAGCACGGGGAGGCAGGCACCTGGCCATCAGCAGTGGCTGTGAGGGTCTTTTCTCCAGCTTTCTATCCCTGCAGTTTCTCTCTGCTGCTCCAGACAGGACAGACATACGGATGATGCCCAGTATCATACTGCCATGCCTGGAAAATGCCTGAAAAAACCACCCTGTCCTGCCTGGAAAAGATACGGTCCCTGTCCCAGGCAGGAGCCTGCCTGGTGCTGCATGTTTCTTCTGCTGAGATCAATGACGAGGGAGGGGACTGGAGGGCCAGGCTCCCCGCCACAGCAGGCAGCTCAGTCCATGCGTTACGTTTGGGATGACTGGGGATTTAGAAAACCCCGTCTCCAAGCAGCGCAGGTAGTTTTTATCGTAGTTACTAATTTAACTGCTAGGCTGCTCTGAAAGGCGTCACAGAAAAGGCACATTTCTGGTGAATGAGGAAAGAGCAAACTAAGAATATTCTTGGCACGTTGCGGAGCTTTCTGTACCTGAACTCGTGTTGTTCAGTTGCTGGGAACGCTTCACGCGACGTAAGCCAGCTTCTATGCTTGCAGCAAACGCCTGGATTTTAACCTGTTCCCAGCCCAGGGAGCAGCAGAGCTCCCAGGCTCAGCCAGCTTGGCTGGCAGCTGAGGGCTCCTCCGCTGGAGAGGAGCCCTTGGTGCCTTCCATCCAGGGCTCTCACCAGCCTCACCTGGGCTGCTCAAGCTAGGGAGGGGATTAAGCAAGTCTGCTGCAACCACCACCTGGAAAATCAACAAACTCTACCTCCTTTGATCCGCTAGCACTCCCTTCCAGGGCGGGCACCGTGCTTTAAAGCTGTGACACAGGAGAGATGTGGGTTCGCTTTACCCCTCTGCATTCACCCTCTCTGCTCCCAGCACCCCGCTGAAGGCAGGGGAAGCTGCCTGCGAGGACAGCAGCGGGGAGGAAAGGGTGAAGGCAGAGCTCCTCCAGCCCGGCTGCACGCTCCATCCGCTGCCTTCCTCCCATCTATTTCTAGACTGTTTACCTGGCAAGCGCACATGACCGATCCAGAAGGAAACGCTGACATCACCAGCCACCGTGCCCCCTCCCCGCTGCCTGCCATGCTCAGCCCCTCTCCCCCGCCACCCTCGTCCCCCTGCCTGGCCAGCCCATGCCTGCAAAGCCTCTCCAGCAGGCCGTGGGGCTGCCGCCGGCGCCGTAGCGCTGCTGCTTCCTGAGGCAGCTCAGAGACATGTTGTCCTGTCCACCGCAACAATGCGGCCTGGCACGCTGCTTCCCTCCGCGCCCCGGGGCGTGACGGCGGCCGCTGCGCCGGCAGGGACGCAACCCACGCTCGACCCCGCGCCGATGGCCAGCAGCCGCGCTGCCGACGGCGAGTGAGGCACACGTCCCTTAACGCCAGCGTATCATGCGTCTGGTGCCACAGGCTTAAACATACGGTTGCTTTTGCTTCCCAGCCAAAGCAGCATCCCAACCCCCTTTACACCTACGACTCAAACCCTCTGGGGCCCACGGCACTGGACGAACTTCACCGCCGGTAGAGCAGCCGCCTCCCCACCCACCTCGCTGCCACGTCGCGTCTGTGTGCCGGAGAGCGGAGCCAGGCAAACCGCGCTGCCGGTTCCTCGCCTCCTTCACCCTCCTCCCCAGGGCCGCTCCCGGGCGCCGTCGGTGTGGGGAGTCCGGCCGGCAGCATCAGCCTCTCCTGGCGGGCCCAGGGGAGCTGGCAGCCCCCAGGGACGGCTTGGGCCGCAGCCGGCGGCGCAGGTGCTCGCTCCTCCGGGGGTTATTTATCCCGGGAAGCCCGCAGTGGAGCTCCGGACTCGAGCTGCTCTGTGGAAGCTTTCTTGGTGCATTTGGGCAGGGAGCCAAAGTATGCAGTTTAAAGGAAATGTTTAATAAAGACACAGGAGCCTCAAACTGTTTATTTTTCCTCGCAGAAAGGTGGAGAGACGATGTCCCTGGAAACTGGCTGCCGGGCCAGGCGCAGGCCGGGAGGCCGGAGGCTGAGCTGGGGCGTGGGCTGCGGCAGCCGCAGGGCTGAGCACGGCCTCTCGCCTCTCCCTCCCCTGACAGCTCCGGCCCGCGGGGTCATAAACCGTGGGGGGAAAAGGCAGCCTATTAGTAACTCTATTAAGTCTCCATTAGTTAGGTGTGAACTCATTACCCTAATACACTTGGAGGTAGGATTCCACTTGCAGGACATTAGCACTGTAATAAGCACGTTTACCACCAGAGCTGGACGGAGCCAGGGAGAGGAGCCCCTCGATGCCCGGAGCAGGGCTGCAGCCTCCACGGTGCACCCGCCGAGAGGCCTTCCTCATCCAGGGCAGCCACACTCCTCCCATGCGGGACTCCCCGTCTGGCTGCACTGTGATCAACCCCCCAAAACCGGCCTCGAGACCTGCAGTAGCGACGCAGTCATCACCGAAAAACACTCTGCTCCTCCTCATGCCATGAGTGGCTGTCCACAGGGAGGAATGTGGGCTGGACATGGCCACGGATGTGTGGGATGGGGGAAACGGGTGACTGTGGCAATCAGGGGACATGGGGTGCACAGCAAAAGCTGTCGGGATCTTGGGGTGCGTAACCAAAAAGAGAAGGATAAGCCGGGTGTGAGCGTGCCACGGCCTGGCCACTCGCCGGGTGGCTGCTTGTGCTGCTCTCCTGCCCTCGCCTGACTTGGAGTTTTCGGCGTGTTTGAGCTTTGTGACGGGAACTGCTGTCTGCAAAGCTGTGCACGCTGTGAGGAAGTCACAGCGAACTAAATAATGAGCTTATAGGAAATCAATTAATTAATAATAGATAGGATGCAGGAGCAGGGCTTGAACTGGGTTTGCTGAATTAGCACAATAAAAATACGATCATATGTAGAAAAATGTGGATTTATCTTTTCAGCCAGCTTTAACACGCCACTGTGAGGTGCCCAAGCAAGGGCAGCATCTCTGTCCTTGGGGGCTTCCGAGTGCCCCCTGTGTCCTAGCATTGCTTTAATCAAAATATTGGTGAACAATTGTCTTGCTGCACTTTAAATGTAAAAGATTTTGTGTTTCACAGAAGGAAGTTGCAGCCAAAATAAAGATGGTAGGGAAGCACAGAATATTGCCTTTCAGAGACAGCAAAAAAGGAACCTGAAGCCTACCGCCATTAAACGAAGCCCTCCAGTGCCCTCTGCCAAAGCCCCTCTCAAACAGGTACTGTTTGCCCTTCAGAAGACAAAGACTCTGCACCATCTCCACTTTATCCTTAGTTGTACTTTGAGGCTGCACAAAAGCACAGTCCACACACAACTCCTCCCAAAACTAATTTTGAAGCCTATTTCTTCCTAAACAGGGCTAAACTGTACATGATCTCTGAAAAAGAACCGTTCCAAGAGCACATAAGTATGATTTTGAAAATTATTTCAGGAGGAAGCATGATCTTGTTTCTAAGATCCTTGGCCAAAAAGAGTATGAAATTAATGGTATTAAGTGCCTAAAAATACTCTTGAGGATCTGGGACTTGGAACAAGGGCCTGGCTTCTATTCCTAGCTCTGCCACAGACTTGCTGTCTGCACTGAAGGACCAGCCAGAGCAGTACACAGGGTACACTAGAAGTGCCCAAAGACGAAGGCATATGGGGGTGGACTTCAAAACCCGCTCCCCCACTTTTTGTCCTATTTTCCTGCCCTATAGAATGGGAATAATACTAATTCGCCGTGAAGGAGCAGAGCACATAAGGCATGATGTTGGCGTAAATTCTCCTGATGTGTTTCCAGACGCGCAGACGACAGCTGTGTGGAGTACCACGAAACCATGTCCATTTACAGTGCACCACGGATCACACTCACTTGCCCATTTCTTCCCATTTCCACAGAATTAACTCTTACAATTCAAAACATCAGCGGGTCCAAAACTAAAAAATAAATTAACTTTCTCCCCCCCAGCAAATGCAGCACCTCCTTGCACTGGCCTCCTGGTCAGTGGCAACTTTTCTGATGTAAGGATGCTAAAGTCCAATATCATGCAAAATTCAGTATTAAACGTGTATCTTTATCCCACTGAACAGGAGAGAGAGGCATCCTTAAAATGCAATACTTGCTTTTACCTGTGGAAAATCCTGAAATATTCACCTTTTCACATGTTATATTTTATCTAGGAAAATGATTTCATCATTTAAAGATGATCTTATGGGGCTTTCTCAGCCTGTTTTACCCTGTTAGCTAAGGTACCTGTTTCTACGTGAAACACAATACAAAAATGGATTTAAAAAATTGTGAAATTTTCTAAGATTTGAACAACTTATAGCTGTAGGATGCACAATGATAAAAGAAGAGCCCATCAGCACCTGAGCTTAACTTACCAGTGGTGTTACTGCTTACGAAAAAGGGGCATCCCAAAGCTAATTTGATAGGATCTCAAATCCCTGCAATTCCCTATGTGTCTCAGCCACAAAATAACTTTTGGCATAGTAATTTAAACTGTTAAACAGAAGTTTCAAAATAGCACACTTCAGTGATCAATGGGAAAGTTCATGTCCCAGAATTCCTCTTCAGACAGCATGGGGCAATGAGATGGGACAAAATCCTGCAGAATGAGTTCTGTATAGATCTCAGACCCTGCCAGGTTTTTTCATCAGCAACAATACTCCAAGAGAAATAAAAAGACAGGCAGCGAAAACCCCCTCTCACTCCACAAAAGGGAAAGAAAGATACTGACCTTTCCACGTGTGACTCTGTCTGATGAAATCAAGTATTCAAATGACTTCTGTTTACATAGTATTTTGAGAAATAATGCTAATTTGCAGAATTGGCATCTGGGGTACAAGTATACATACCCTGGGAGAGCACTTACAGAGCCTTTGTGAAGCTAAGTAATAAACGCTTTGTCTTCACCACGCTATTTATGGGTTGCTTGGGGGCATCCTGCTCTCTTTCTGCCCCTACCTGGGCATAAAATTATTGCAGAACTAGGTTTTAATAAGACCAACAGTAAATCTGAATGACCACACATGCACAGCTATTCCTGCTCCCCTGATCTCCAGCATTAATTATAAAGTGGAACTGTTTATACAGTACATACCACTTTCCTGACTTCTTTCTTGTTTATGTCTAAACCTTTATGGACATAAAACTTTGGAATTTGCTTTTGGAATAAAACTGCAATTGAAGTGGCAATAACTGTGTTAGAAAACAACTTTGCTATTACTCCCCTGGTTCTGTGGTCACGGCAGGTTTGCGTCTGCACTGGAACCCTCTCCCGTTCAAGCGTGTTGTTTCAGGTCATCTCCTTGCTGTCCCGTCTGGATGGCTCGTTAGAAATTCCAGCTCTAGACAGCTCAGAGCAAATGCTCCAGTTTTGCCTCCTGAGTCCTTTTCTTTCCTCTCTACTCTCCACCATGTCTTGGCCGACTACGAGCGAACTCACACCCTGGTCAGGAGGGATTTGCAGTGCTCCCTCATGCCTCTGCTGCCAGGCTGTGATTCAGGTTGTCATCCTTTCAGTGTATGGAAATGGCAGCCTCTTTGCTCCTCCAGATAAAACACTTGCCTGTGCCCTCAGACAACCCCCCTCACTCAGAACTTTCCTGAATGAGAAATTTTTCTTCTACAGTAAGTTATTACAAAACCAAGAGACTTCCATCTGATGGCATACACGTGTGTGGATACCAAAGTAAAGTAACTCAGGCTCTGCAAGCACTAAATTATTCCTCGTCACACTGGCCTGACTACTTGTTTCGTCAGGCTGTCAGGTAATAAATTAATATGTTGGCTGTTTGGGGCTGAGAACTGTTTTTTCCATTTGTTCAGTAAAACAGATACTGTACACCCTGGGCACCATATAAAAAGAATAAATTACTGTAGTACACGGGCAAGGTATTATTCTTGTCTTTCCTTGCCTTTATTTTATCCCCTCCATCCTTTGCCTTTCCTCTGATCAATTCATCTTCCATTTACTTTCTATTTCTGTCTGCAGGTTTTACTCTAATACATACTGCTCCAATATTCCAACCATGACACCTGCTCCACAAGTACAAATACAGAGGCTTTACTAATGTGAAGAAGAGGGAATCAGCAAAAACTCAAGGGGAGGAGAAGAAATAATTACTGTAAGAAAATTAAGAAAAAGAAATTGAGCTTCTACCTGGTGTTGTCTCTTGCGCTGACTTGGATGCCTTCTAATTTCTGCCAGACTCTCTCTTTAGTTTTCACATCCAACACAGAAATGTGGAGACTTGATAGCCAGTGGAATCAAAAGGACTTCTTTACACAGACAGGTTGGGGTGGATTAGGAAGTGTTTGACCCAATCTCCCTTGTTGCTTAAAATGTCTTTTAACTCTGGTGGGCTGTGTTGGGATGGGAATGAATAAACTCTCTCTTCATGATTTTAGTGTCCAGCTAGTGGGAGCTGCACAGGCTGTATGTTAAGTCTGTCCAAATTCCTTTCCTCCTTGGCAAGGTTATCCTACCTAGAAAAAGAAAAATTAAAAATAAGACTGTGTTTGGCTTCTTACAACTTCGGTTCTTCCCCCGTGTTTGTACATTCCACTTTTCCAGGGCACATTTCTGACTTGAGTTTTAACACATAGCCCCCCAAAAGCACCCTCATAATAATGGTGAATAATTACTAATGGTAATACTTAGTGCATCGTATTTTAAAAGTCTCATGTAATCTTTACTAATAAAAAATCAACAAAATTTACTGTTTGTTCTTTTTAAAAAAATAAATAAGCAAAGAGGTAAAATTTAAATATTTATTGAAAAACTAAATATCGTAGCCTTGTGCAGTTATTGGCAAGAGATGCTCTGCAAATAAATCCACCACAAACTGTTGCTTCCTACATATCCAAGCGCTGGCCTGCAGGACGCCTTGCTGTCCCACACCCAGCCATTGCAACGCAGCCATGCCTCTGGCCACCGCAGCTCCAGACCTCTCCTAGGAAAGCTCCCCTTTTTCTGGCACATTGATCACTCAGGTACATGTTGGACCGTCACCCTTCTTCCTTTTCCTCTCATGGTAAGGTCTGTCATGTAACCAGGACACATCTCTAATGAGTATTTACAAACATCCATCAAATGCTTTGGCAGGAGAACTGGCCCTAAGGGGCTCTAACTGGCCCTTGGGAGAAAACAAGGTACGTTTTCCTCATACTTCTGAACTCTCTGCAACGTTCAGTGTGGTCTGTGGGGCAGGCAGGGCCTTTTCGGAGTCTGGGAATCAACTTGGTTGTTACCAAGGAGGACATCACCAGAGCCAGGTGTGCGGATGAGCTTTGGCTCTACCAAGGATTTCAGAGCATGGGCATCCCGGGCAGGCTCAGCAGGTGAGGTTGGGCTGCGTGGAAGTGGAAGGTCTCCTGCTTCTGGCATCTTATTTGCAACCCTCCTATTCCACATGGCCGTGCATTAGTGATGGGCAGTGCTAGCAGATGGCAAAGTTCGAGCTGGGCTAATTAAACATACTGAGCTAATAACCTTCCATTTTGGGAGTGGTATAATTCATAATTTAATGTATTGCTGCTGAGACATTAACCTTTCAACAACTGGCACGGTGCCCACAGCAGCCTGAGTGCTGACCATCTTTCAGGAAAATGAGTATTATTGTTAAAACAGGTATAAATCATTCATGGCTTCAGCTTTTGTGTCAAACTGTACATGAAAATAAGTAGTAGTCTGGGTAATTTATTTACCTTTTGGTGGTTATTCTTATGATTTCATGATCATATTCTGTGATTCATAAACATTGGCCAAATGCCATTTTGTTCTCGTTTTACCTTTTCAATATTGCAGTGGTTATTCTGATTTTCATCTTTAACAAGTTCAAAACTGGTGCAGAACTGCTCGATCCAGGCACAAATGTAAATTCATTTCAAGAAGGAAAAACTTACTTTAAGCTAATTCCACAGTATTCAAAGCGATTATTGAGACTACCAAATTGTTACATTTTTGTATTTTGCTAAAAGAAATGTTTCTTTGAAAACTGGTGCATAAACACACAGATTCAAAGACTTTTCAAAAATAAAGCACATAGTATATACAACTATATGAATACTTTCTGACTGAAAATGACATGGGATACTGGAAAGATTGGCAATTTCTAAACGGTCCTGCAAAGCAAGAAGTCTAACTCCAAGCTCCTGGTTCCTGGAATGATATTACAGACCCAGCAGACCCTTACATTGACTTTGTTGACTACTACGCTGCACAGGCTGTATGTTAAGTCTGTCCAAATTCCTTTCCTCCTTGGCAAGGTTATCCTACCTAGAAAAAGAAAAATTAAAAATAAGACTGTGTTTGGCTTCTTACAACTTCGGTTCTTCCCCCGTGTTTGTACATTCCACTTTTCCAGGGCACATTTCTGACTTGAGTTTTAACACATAGCCCCCCAAAAGCACCCTCATAATAATGGTGAATAATTACTAATGGTAATACTTAGTGCATCGTATTTTAAAAGTCTCATGTAATCTTTACTAATAAAAAATCAACAAAATTTACTGTTTGTTCTTTTTAAAAAAATAAATAAGCAAAGAGGTAAAATTTAAATATTTATTGAAAAACTAAATATCGTAGCCTTGTGCAGTTATTGGCAAGAGATGCTCTGCAAATAAATCCACCACAAACTGTTGCTTCCTACATATCCAAGCGCTGGCCTGCAGGACGCCTTGCTGTCCCACACCCAGCCATTGCAACGCAGCCATGCCTCTGGCCACCGCAGCTCCAGACCTCTCCTAGGAAAGCTCCCCTTTTTCTGGCACATTGATCACTCAGGTACATGTTGGACCGTCACCCTTCTTCCTTTTCCTCTCATGGTAAGGTCTGTCATGTAACCAGGACACATCTCTAATGAGTATTTACAAACATCCATCAAATGCTTTGGCAGGAGAACTGGCCCTAAGGGGCTCTAACTGGCCCTTGGGAGAAAACAAGGTACGTTTTCCTCATACTTCTGAACTCTCTGCAACGTTCAGTGTGGTCTGTGGGGCAGGCAGGGCCTTTTCGGAGTCTGGGAATCAACTTGGTTGTTACCAAGGAGGACATCACCAGAGCCAGGTGTGCGGATGAGCTTTGGCTCTACCAAGGATTTCAGAGCATGGGCATCCCGGGCAGGCTCAGCAGGTGAGGCTGGGCTGCGTGGAAGTGGAAGGTCTCCTGCTTCTGGCATCTTATTTGCAACCCTCCTATTCCACATGGCCGTGCATTAGTGATGGGCAGTGCTAGCAGATGGCAAAGTTCGAGCTGGGCTAATTAAACATACTGAGCTAATAACCTTCCATTTTGGGAGTGGTATAATTCATAATTTAATGTATTGCTGCTGAGACATTAACCTTTCAACAACTGGCACGGTGCCCACAGCAGCCTGAGTGCTGACCATCTTTCAGGAAAATGAGTATTATTGTTAAAACAGGTATAAATCATTCATGGCTTCAGCTTTTGTGTCAAACTGTACATGAAAATAAGTAGTAGTCTGGGTAATTTATTTACCTTTTGGTGGTTATTCTTATGATTTCATGATCATATTCTGTGATTCATAAACATTGGCCAAATGCCATTTTGTTCTCGTTTTACCTTTTCAATATTGCAGTGGTTATTCTGATTTTCATCTTTAACAAGTTCAAAACTGGTGCAGAACTGCTCGATCCAGGCACAAATGTAAATTCATTTCAAGAAGGAAAAACTTACTTTAAGCTAATTCCACAGTATTCAAAGCGATTATTGAGACTACCAAATTGTTACATTTTTGTATTTTGCTAAAAGAAATGTTTCTTTGAAAACTGGTGCATAAACACACAGATTCAAAGACTTTTCAAAAATAAAGCACATAGTATATACAACTATATGAATACTTTCTGACTGAAAATGACATGGGATACTGGAAAGATTGGCAATTTCTAAACGGTCCTGCAAAGCAAGAAGTCTAACTCCAAGCTCCTGGTTCCTGGAATGATATTACAGACCCAGCAGACCCTTACATTGACTTTGTTGACTACTACATTGTTTTGGCTGGAAGAGACCTTTAAGATCATGAAGTCCAACCATTAACCTCACACTGCCAAGTCCACCATTAAACCATGTCCCTAAGCACCACATCTATGTGTCTTTTAAATACCTCCAGGGATGGTGACTCAACCACCTTCTTGGGCAGCCCATTCCAATGTTTGACAGCCCTTACGGTGAAGACGACCCTGCTGGTTGGAACCCTGCAGGTTGATCACATCTTACTTTGTATCCCAAACTATCTCTGCATTGAATTTTCTTTTCCAGTGAAAAGACAATTAGAGCTAAAGGGTTACCAGACACTTGCACCACAAAGCTTGTCTGTTGATACACTACTGTTAAATGTGTTTCATAAAGCTCCATCAATTCCAACTCTTGCTGTTATGGTCAACGAGTAGGGATGAAAAGATTGCCAAATGAGACCAACTCACTTTTAGACAGTGACACATCTGGAGATGTATCACTATGGAAATGTACAGCCTGTTCCAGCCACCATCACTAGGTAGACACAGTGAAAACAAATCCAGTCTAATTTATGCAGCAAACTTGGTCATAGTACACAAATATGGAATAGGGAAGACCAGATACAGAAGAACACAACTGTTTACTGTGTATACTGATTACATCAATATTTGAAACTCCCCATGTTTCTCTGGGAAATTGTCATTTACCTCTTGAAGATATGAAAGAGCAACCTGAAAGCTGAAACTTACAACAGCCTCCTCCTGCCCTCAGATATCAAATATTGCACTGAATTGGCGGGAAAAAAATACTTCCCTTCATTCTTCTTAACTGTAATTGGAGGAGTTAATACTTAGCACTTTTTGAAAGGGAACTCTCTGAAAACATCCAGGCTGGGGATGATTTTCAGAAAAACACACTTCCAAGAGATGCTTCACCAAACTTCTGTTTATTTGGTTGGGTTTCCTCCCCCCCAATTTATTTCCTTTGCAGTGTCCTCTAAACAACAACAACAAATCTCAATGTAATGACTTACATTATTCCTGACAGTAGCATGTGAACAGCAGGTTCAAGTCGTACTTAGGGAAATCTGGCACACTGAGATTGGAACTTCCCACTGGGTGGACAAGAGCAAGTGAAGCCTCCTCACTGTATAAAATGAAGGGACTGCCCTGAAACTCCTTTGCTTGTTCACATAAATGTAATGGTTTCCCACCCTTCATTTGACCATCCACTCTGAATCAGACTGGCAGCTCAGTCCGTGATTCCCTCTGCTTTGCCGTGCCATAAACTGAGCACTTGTTGGGAACAGGAGGCATCAGCCAGCCTGCACTCAGGACTTGAGGCTGGAGCTGGGCTGCAAAATTCACAACCCTAGTCCTAGGGCAAAGAGCACCAGCCTTTTGAGAATCCTCAGCTGTATAATTTGCATTTTATCGTACTACTGTTCATAAATTTCAGCTTGAGTAAAAAATAACACAACCTCCTTTTTTTGGTGTTATTCTTTAAAGCTACAAGTACAACCTTGATTACATCAGCAGTGCATACGCTGATGGCTGCTGGAGTCTGGAGAGGCCCTGGAAGAATAACTGTAAAATGAGTGTGTTGTGCCTCTCAGTCCAAGTCCCACTGTGGTCTCTGACCACTACAGTTTGCATTTTCCTGCCAGTTCTCCTTCAGAAGTAGCTAGGAGGAAGCTTGTACGTTGTAAATGGTTTAATAAAGATGACTTCCTATCTCTCTAATCAAATGTTGAACAAAGATGGCCAACACTCAGTCAAAAGAGGAAATGGTATTTCTGACTTTGAAGACACTTTAAAGACGAGTCTAAAAAAATCCTAACTGGATGCTGATGAACTAATGCGTTTGCAAAATTCCTGTTTTCAAAGAAGTTAACTAAAAATTCAGCAAGAAGCTATTTGTAAGCACGTCTATCCACATTTAGTGCTCAAGATAATGCCAAGACCAGGACATTTTGGAGGCATAAAAGAATAAGGGAGCAACATCAGCATGCTTAGTTTTAGGCTTCTCAGTATTTTACACAGGCACTCACAGGACCATGTGAACAGTGCCAGACGGACTGGAACATATTTTAAAGCATTTGAACCTACTTATGTAGACAGTGCTCAGAACCCCCTCTAAACAGGAATTATTTCAGAAGTTAAGGTTCCTCTGGATACCTTCTTCATACTGGAAGCATACAGTGTTCGCCCCCAAAAATGTCTACGCTTAATTGGTAATGATACAGTAGAGAAGCTCTCACTCCTGGAAGTGATAACCTGCCTCTATTAATCTGTACCCACATTACCTGTGGCCCTGGACTGAGCTGATGTGCTATGGGTTTTGGGAAGTGTTGTTGAACCATCTGCACCTGGATCAACCCCCCAGCAGCCCGTTTTTCCACACACAGTAGAGTGTCCCTGCATTTCACTCCCTCTGCTGGCTCCATTTTATACATTGAATGAAGTTTTTCAAGACCTTAGATTTGTTTAAGGCTGGGATATCTAAAAGTTCACTCAATCTTCAAGCTCCTGGGTACTCTCAGCTCTCCACTCTGCCCTGGCACCCTAGCAGGCAAGGACAGAGTCCTCCTGGCCTCTGCGCTGGGCCATGGCATCCTGGGCTCAGTACAGGACCGTGGAGGCACCACCGGCACCCTCAGTTGCAAGTCTGGGTGGGACATGTGCAGCTCTCATCTAGGTATGGTGCTCCACCTCCAAAAGAGAGCAGGACCTCACCTTAACAGCTCCATAACTCTTGGCTGCAAATGCTTTCTGTACCTACACGTAACTGCAGTCATGGCCAAGTGCCATGATGAGCCTTATGCCTGCTGCCAGAGCCTGTTGGCTTTATGTACCTTCCAGAGAAAACTAGAGTATATTAAAGTGTCTCCCCTGGACGCTGCTCTAGAGTGTGCTCCCAGAGTTTTATCCCATTTCCACATGCTATCGATCCTTCCTGATAGCATGACACTGACTTCAGTGAAGGGTTATGCCTGCTTTCTCTCCTAGGAACAATTAAGTAGGACTTCTGCTTCATCCTCACAGCAATACCTCTCCTGGTTCTCGCTGTTTACTCAGTATTATTTTTATTTCTGCATTGACAACTGCACAACAGGAAAAATACTAGCTTTGAGATGGTCAGAAGAGGCAGTGTTGGAAAACCTGTGCTGTCCTCATCAGAGGAGCAGCAGACATTGCCAGTGCCAGCTTCTTCAGCTGTTTCTCCTGGCCGGCCAGCACGGGTTTCATCTGTTTGGATTAATTCTCAGCCAAGCAGGGACAGTTCTGGTGGGCACACAAATGAGACGTGTGCCATAGGCTTGTTAAGGACGCTCACTGCAGCAGCTTAGTTACCCCTAACCCTACAGTCTCTGGAAAGACTTGCAAGAGCCAATAACGTAAAAAAAAATCATAAACTTTACACTGATCTCACAAGTGACCAACTACCACTATGAAGAGGTCAGTCTGCTCATCCTGCCACGATCTAGAAACCCACTAAGGCTTCAGAAGAGTCAAGAAATTAAAAATCAACAACTAATCTTATAGGTGCATGAAATTTCTTTTTCTTCTTGGCTTCTTGTATCACAATAGTATTATGGTATAGTTCCTGTTGACAAGGAAACGTACAACAATCACAGCTCTCTACATACAGACACACGTGCTGCCAAAGCAAATGGCCTTCAAATACAGTATTTGGAAAAAAAAAATTAAAAAATGAAATTAATTAATTTTTAACTTTAACTCTGTAACATTTTTTAGAAACACAGCTCTTAAGTTTCAAATAACATGAATGTTAACAATCTGTGGGTGCGGGTTAGCGTTGCCGTGGCTCTGCATAAAGACCCGCAAAATCAAGTGCTTCCTGCATACTGTGGGGCAGGCAGTGAGGAATATCAGCCCTCTTGGGCAATACTCCCTGATGCAGCCGTGCTGCGCAGACATATTCTTATGCAACTCTTTGCTTTCCAGTAGCCACGTGACTTGCTATGGCAAGAATTACTCAATCTGCAGTTCCTGTCTGAAACGTCCCATCCAAAGGATTCAAAACAAGTTTCAAACAAACGAAGTATCTCAAGCTTCTCCACTCAGGCAGATACTATTCTATTTTACATGTGGGAAAACTGAGGTAGCTTTTCTTTTTTTTTTAAAGAGGGGCAGATGCTGCAAGAATGCAGGCACCAAACATCCTCGGTGATTGCCTAAAGCTAGGAAGAAGCATTACAAAAATCAGATACGATAGCGGCTGTGTATTTGGCAGAACCCCTCCAACCACTACGGCTTTTTGCCAGCATACATTCACCTTACCACAGAAACTGATCTTGTTCCTTATTGTTCAAAATTAAATACTCGTCTGCAGTTATTTTAGATTCCAAATTTCCAGTATTTCTTCCTCTGTAACATACCAGGCTGCGTACCCAAAACCAAAGCAAAAGTTGCTTTCTACGCCGTGGTTATAAGGGAGTTAAAGTTCAGGTTTCTAATTGCTCTCTTGAGGCCTTATTACTTGTTGATTAGGTCCTTTCGGGAACAGCATCAAACCTATAATAATAAACACTTGTTTCACTGGAAAGTTTCTAGCTGCCGTAGCAGCCCTGCGGCCTTTCTGCCGCTGTAACTGGCCCAGGTATAAACTGACCAGAAAAGGTGCTTCTAACTTCTCCGAGAGCTTTCTGGCCTGGCTGTGTCTGATCTATGGGCTTTTTAGCAGTTGGCTTAAGAACTGCATCTTCACGTACGGCAAAGGCACTTGCCTCTGAGGGCTCCTTTCCTCTCTTCAAGCCTTCAAACCAAAGCTGCAAAGCGGGGTCTGGCTCAGGAGCGGGTGTGTGTGGGGAGCATGTCTGTGCAAAGACGTCTGTTAGGATTCCTTCAAAACGGTTGCTAGTTTTCTAAATGCTGGCAGTTTTGGGGACAGCAGCAAGTACAGGAGAAGTAAGACTACCAGCACACTGCTGTTTGTCAGTCAGTTTTGCAGAAATTTCCTCCTCTCGGTGTTAATAGCACTTTATCTCTAAGTTATGCTATGGCTTCTAAACGGGACAGATGGCCCGAAGGTGCTGTCCTGGAGCCTGTGCGCCTTATGCTTCAGCAAAATAATCTGATGTCTCGGGATGATGAACGTTTGCTGCTACTGATATAGTTTCTAGGCTATACCCCATCGTGCAGTGAGCCCCCTCCCGTGGGTGCCCCGTGGCTCCCAGCCAGCCCCACGGGAGCTGTGGGCAGTGCCCGGTGCTGGGCTGAGGCTGGCTCTGCCGGGGACACTGTGCCCCACTGGACCACATGGGGCTCATGGGGACACAGCCCCCGGACACCAAACTGCAACAGAAGAGAGTCTGCTGGTGAGAAGCTGTGATGGGACAGTCACAAGAGTCCTACTGCCCTGCTGGTCATCCCATCCCCGTTTCCAATCAGCACTCGCATTCTTAATTTTCCAAACCACCAAGTTCTCTTCACTACAATAGTTTGAGGTGTGATTTTCAGCCTAGGTCCTTTGAAAGTACTTGGATAACATTGTTTATACAGGCTGGATTTCAGAAAGGATGGGGAAAATAACACGGTCTCGTATAATCTCAGGCAGGAAAGAAGTTGCTGTGAGTCTCTGATCTCTGCGAGTCTCTGATGTAGGGCACCGGGTCTCCTTGAAACCCCTCCGTAATGAATTAGCCTGAAGTAAAAGTAGGTGTTTATCTCAAGTCGTTGCCTCAAATAGCCGGCTACCTGTTGGAAGAAGGGCCTGATCGATGCAAACTAAGGCAGCCATGCGTGAGCTGTTACACAGTGGTTAGTATTGATCAGAGCTAACGGCTGCCGATAGGAATGTGGAGCGGACTGACAGGCGGAGAAGAGGGAAGGAGGAAACGGCCTTCGCTGGTGGCAGACGTACAGAGGAAAGCCGATAAAAAGTCAATTCCACTTAACTGAATGGCTGCTAACTAAATATTTTTGGGGCCAGAGCCTTCCCAGATAGCAGATGGAGCGTCTCTGCTCCGGAACTGAGACATCAAGCGAGCATGGCATCGACGGCTGAGATAAGAGACGCTCGTGACGGCTGGTGGAGCAGGAAAGCCTGACGAGCCTGCGCGCCGGCCCTGCACGCCGAGCCTGCACATCGGCCCCTACAGCCCCTGGGACCAGCACCACCAGCCCCTCATGATGGGAAATGGGAACGGTGTGGGAAGGATTCACAGAGCAACCACGGCCAGTACTTAAATACCTACTTCACAGAGAGAAAGCAATGATTTTATTTCAGCCCCTTTCCCCTGAGACCCTGCTAAGGACCCGTACAAGAGTTGCTCGGCATGGGGAAGAAACACAGTTTTTTCAGCCCCAGCCTCTGCCAGCTGGAGACACTTCTTATGCCAGTATGGGACCAGCAATGGCCACAGAGCCTGTTTCAAGTCTCGAATGTATGAAAAGTTTTAGGAGTTATGGCTCACCTAAAGTAATTTCAAAAAGTTGTCAAGATGCTGTGTGGGCTTTTTTGGGTGGCAACACTATTTCTGCCTGAAACTACCGGCTGGAACCATCATGTTCATACTCCCATTTTCCACTCCAGGGGTCTCTCTGCATCAGGAAGGACTTCAGAATTAAAAAAACAAATCTGTAATGGTTTTCTAAATGATGGACCACATTATGAAGTCTTACTGTATGAAAGGTGTGCAGAAACATGGCGGCATTGCCCTGTGTTGGGAGGAGACCAAGCAGCTCTCCTATAGCTGTCTGCTTCCTCCTCAGCACCTCCCTCAGGACAGCTTTTTGGTTGTCTTCCTCTCTGAATTGCTTGTGTTGGTGCTACTTTGGGGTCTGTTACACTATATGGTCACACATGGTGAGAGAACACAAAGCAATTGAGAACTGCTTTTCCTGGACCCAATATTCGGTATTTAGACTATATTTCAGGCCAACTTTTAGTGGACTGGATCAGTGTGTAAGGCACCTACTATAAAGTAATTCTCCAACAGTTTGATTAATAGTGCCATAGTCATAGCTTCAGTTCAGGTTCAACCTTTTTAACGTTTTATTATTTTACAGAGTAATAAATCAGGACAGCAGGAAAAGACAGATGTAGGAATGTCCCTGTCTACCCATCTGTTCATGAAGACAATGGGTCACAGGATAATGGTTTCCAGGGTTGGGGCAGCTGATATTAGAAAATCTGCTGGAGAGGAGTTTGTAAAGGAGCCAGCAACGCCCTGAGGAAGGAAGAGGAAGCTGGAAGCTGGTTAGTGTGTCCTATAGAGCTGGAGAACTGACAAGGGAAGGAGCAGGTCGGGGCTCCCAGGGAGCTACCCGGGATGAGCTGTCTCCTTGCAGACTGCAGGAGGAAAGGCAGCTGTGTGACACTGCCAACCATCCCAGAGTGAAGTGGGATGCCACCCTTTCTCATGGACCAAGTGAGTCCATTCCTGTCCTTTCAGCACCAGTGGTGGCCAAATCAAGCTCATCATATGGGTCCTTAATAAGCTCAGTATTATGATGATGGAATAGAGCTCCAATATCATACAGCTTAAAGGAAGAAAAGCCAAGTCGTGTAGGTCCAGTGCAAAGAGGAGGAAGCAGAAGTTTTGCAGTTCAGCTTGTGGGAAGTGATATAGATTATACAGATGGAAGAAAGTACGGAGATGATTTTATTAGATTAAAAGAATAAGAGAAATAAGCGTGGAGGTTCAATCTCTGGCAAAGCTGATGGAGAGACTACAGGAACATGAACGGGAAGAGAAAGGACTGGAGGTGGTGAACTTGAAGCTTGACTTGCTAGGAAGGAGGGACAGAGAAAAAAACAAGCGAGCTGAAGGGATAAAACTAGACCAATCAAATACTAAGACAGACTGGCAATGCAGTGCATTTTTTATGGACCAAAACATGTGGGACAAGAAAAAGAAGTGGCTGTGGTAAGAGCAGAGCAAGGGATGACAGGGCCTTGGAAAAGAGGTTTTGCTGTTTGAGCATAGAATGATCAAATCATTCAATAAATGTGAAGGGTAAAGGAGAAACTGGAATTGTGGTTTGGTCATATTAAGTTAAAAACCTCACAGAAAAGCAACAAAAATGTAATGAATGTACTTTGCTTCTCATATCAACTGTTTGGCTATGTGCAATGCAAATTTAGGGATAGCACATAGAGATGCAAATAAATTCATGCGTAACATAGTGAGAACAAGTCAGACTAATGTTTGAAATTTTTGCCCTATATTTATAGCTTGCTGCTTATATTGCAGAGCAAAGCAAGTTTTATATAGAACAAACATTTCACTGTTTTCCATCTTACTTTAACAGGATTTAATTTTACTTTTAAATTTTAATTAGTTCTGTGAAGAGGGCTGGCAGTCCTAATGCAAAGGCATTTCAGTTTACAAATTATTTGCTATTATAACTTAAAGACCATTAAAAGAGGTATAAGTCACAAATCAGGGACCTGATTATCAAAATATTGTCATCAGCTGGACGCTTCCTACGAATGCATTTATATTTGCATATGTTGATATTTTAGATAATTATAAAACAAAGCTATTGTCTTCATATTTATTACTGGCTTACTGACTTAACTAAAGGTATTTGGGTTTCATGCAGCTTTTGCCAGCTTAACTGCCTGGGCCACAAACATTACCAGTGCACATTTACATTCAGAAATCCTACAGCTTTTATATACATGCTCTCTAAAGATAATGCTTTGAAACCTTAAACTTACTTTTATGCTAATTTAAATAAAAGTTAAATGTGAGATGTAGGCCACTTATTGACAGTGAACCTTTAACTCCAAAGCGAAGGCACTGGCACAGCCAGAAAACTGTCTTCAGCACGTGCACACCACTTGCTGGACAACTAGTAAGACAATTTAGTGAAGAAATCAGTTCTATATTTCAGTATGTTTTTCTGCTAAATACTGTGCAATTCAAAACTGGATTGAAATCCACGTGTTAAGGCTCAGCCTATTTTATTCTGCTTTCTTACCCGGCTGCATCCCTATACTGTGTTATATTGTTATGTTTTAAACCTGACACAGTACAGGAAAAACTAATGAAATCTATTAGACTTACAGTACAAAAGAGGGGAGATTTCTAAGAAATACTGCACAAAAAAGCACAGATTAAAAAAATGGAAGCAGCAGAGAACAGCAACTATGTGCCACAAAAAGATAAATACAAAAAGCTCAGCTCTCTCTTATAAGACACCCACAGTCTCCATCTGTCATCTCAACCCTTCCTCTCCCAACTGTTCTTAAATTAAATGAATGCTTCTAATGGGAGATTTTCTCATGAAAGCTTACGAGAATTCAGCCAAAGACAAATTAAAACAATGCAGTGTAATCATGCAATTCACCTCTCTAACAGGTTGCCCGGCTTCAATGTTCACATTTACAACAGAAAAAAAGCAACAATAAGACACTCAAATAAAGAAAAAAACAACTAAAGAGCAAACCTTTCATTGACGGAAGCTGATATAGATGCAGGTCGCTCTCTGCAACCATTCTTACAGTTGTACAGCTGAGACTAAAGGTTATTTTAGTCCGTATAAGAAACTACTGTACACATCTGATTTAATGATTTTGTTCTTTGTAGGCCTTGCAGTTTGAACATGTCCAAAGGGATCAGCAGTGTTAAAACAATATTATTTTTTTCTTCATGTAAATAAAACTAGCCTGGGCTACTCAGTCTAAAGTGGTTTGAAAATATGTTTTCCTACTTATCATTTTAGTTGCTTTTAGCATCCTGCCTAGCATTCTATTCATGTCTGGACATGAATAACATGTCCAGACTTTCCATTTTCACTTTTGTTTCCGGTCAGCTTAATTTTGGGGTTGCTGTTCAGTATTCTTCAGTGTTTGGGTTGAATGCATCTAATTTCTATCACTTCTAGTCTAGAAAGACGTATTAGCAAAATTGTAATGAAATATTTCTATTAAAACCAGGTCTAAAGGAGGACACTTGAAAAGGAAACAGGTCTTAAATCCGGCCACAATCACCTGTCAGTGCCTCCTTAACATCAGGTCTTAGTTTCTTCTATATTTCACTGTTTTGCTTTTTGAATTTGCAGCAGGTAGTTTGATACCAAAGGGTTTGTATTCTTAACGAATAGTCCCACTAAAGTTAGATGTAGCAACACAAAGGAACTTAAAAGGAGACAAGCCACCCCTGCCACCCCGGAGGAGTTCCCAGCACCAGGGACAGGTCGAGGCTGGAAGCACCTTGGCTGAAGGACACTCGTCCGGGGCATTGCTCCTCAGTGGCTGTCAGGTCCACAGGCATGGCTGTAAACAGATCCTTGGCCAGGACAGCACTCGGGAGCATCCTCACCTGCCAGGGAGGGCAGGAACAACCCAACAGCCACAAAAGGCTGCCGCAATGCTGGTAGGGTAAATCAAGAGCTCTGTCTTCAGTCACCTCTGGTCTAGACCTCTGTTTTGCTGCTTTGGCTGCTTCCTTTCCTTTCTCTGGGTCTCAGCACCTGATTGAAGTACTCGCTCAAGTGACAAGTCCCCTTGGATTTCCTTCTCTCTTAGCTTTAATCTCTCTTGCTCCCTCCTTGTTCTCTTACTCTCTTTGCATGATTTCTACACTCACCCTCTTCATTACCAAAGTCACTTGGACTGTTCGAGTTCACAGCGAAAGGTAACTGAAATCCTCCCCAGATTCCCCAGTCTCTGTTATTTTCTGCATGTGCTCTTTCACAGTTTCTTTTACTGAAGTCCCTCACTGTTGTACTTAACCACCATGAGTGACAGAAATCCAATGCTGACCACTTCATTATCTGCCGACCTTGTCCCCCTGGCCTCCTGCCCCTCCATCTCTCTTGGGCAGTTTGCCCTACGTCGCAAGTCCTTGTTAAAGGTCAGGACCCCAAACCATCAGAATTGGTCGTGTTGTTTTACTGTATCACCAGAGAAATCAGGCCTGTCGGATCTCATTAAAGCCCTATTTATGGGTGGAACGCCACTCCTGGAGCAGGATGAGCTGCTACCTTTGAAACGCAATCTTCACCAGATCCGATCAGCATCGCGCAGGGATTATATTCCACCAGTCAATCTCTTATAATCGCTCCCACCCTTATTGGCATGGCTACTGCTGTCCCTGCATGAGAAAGGAAATCCTCTTAAACAAATACTCTCCGTGGGAGTAAGACTCTACTTCCCCACAAAGAGACGCAGGATCTGGCCTCCCGGAGGACAGGTGGCCACCCAGGCTCATGTGGAGCAGCCTGATCAATAAACCCAGTTCATTGCATTGTTATTCATGTACCAGCTAACCATAGAGACACTTCATACTTAATATAGTGCAAATGATGGAAAAGTGTTAACTGATCCTCTCAACACGCCTTTGAAATGAGCAGGGACCTGTCACCACCGCGCTGGAGTGGGGAAGTGACGTGACTTCCTGAGTATGACATCGCAAACAAGCAGCAGCTCTGAAAGTATAATTATTCCCAGCCTTATAAGAACTTTAAACGGTGACTCGTACTACCTTCTTCTCCGACTTGACTATTAAAATGGAGAGAACCTTTCCCTTTAGGCTTACACCACAGTTTTAAGGCACAGTTTTAAGGTACAGTTTTAGGGTGATGCTGGCATTGCACTAAGGAATTTCTGGAGAATGTTGTCAGGTGAGTCAGATGGTAAGTAACATTATGCCTCACATGTCTACTGAGCATTTTTAAGAAAGTTTCAGTGTGGCTATGTGCTGAATTGGTAATTTCCCCAGTGCACAATGCAGAAAATGATGCAAACCCATTATATGAATTCTGAAGACAATGAGAAATCTCAGCTGCCTAAATGAGAATAAGTCAACAAGTAAACACAGCGACTAACAAAAAAACCTGGGAATAACATTGAGAACTAAATCATACCCAGAAAGAAGAAAAGTGATGTCTGTACAACACAAGAGGATGGGGGGAGGCAGCATATCAAATTCCCAAAATGCAGTTGTTTCACTGAAATGAGAGATCTGTAACGATTGGCTGTTCTGCCGCATGAACCCCAAGTTGGGCACTACAGGGCCACATGCCATACTTTTTCTACAACACATTTATAATATTATAGCATTAATTGCCTGAAACATTCCACCTTATTAGCTGATGTTCCTCCTGCTCAGGAACAGTTAAAGAAGTTCAGCTGATGTGCAAAGGGAGATGCTGTTGCTGTTAAACCCAAGAGAACACAGATGGAAAGGGAGTGATCATTTGAAGAAAGACGGGCTAAACCTCTCTGGATTGACGATCCATAAGGGCAACCAGCCCTGGAGGCAAGGTTTGGATGAGTTTTGATACCACCTTCTTGGGGGTTTTGTCATTAAACTTAATGCCTAGAAAGAGGATGAACTTAGATGTACGGTGAGAGGATTATCTTTGTATAGCAGACTGGGAAAGGCATGGTTCGCATGCAGTCCACGGCAGAATTTTAAAAAATCCTTCTTCTTCTTCAAAAAAAAAAAAGCATAAAAAGAGGGAAAACTAAGAAATCCTCAACTAGACGGAAAAAAGAGAATATCTTAAGAAGTCTAACAGACAGCCCTAAAACCAAAGCATGTAGACTCAATATAATTTATTAGAGTCGCAGGAGAAGGCAATAACTGCACAGGAACAGCAAAGTTATCCACAAGGAGATTTACGAGGAGCTCAAAAACCTGAGAGCATGGTCCAGATTGCAAGGGAACGCTGTGTCTACTTTGCCTAATTCTGAGTCAGGCAGGTACATTTGCATTTTTAAGAGAGTGTATAAAATAGGGACACGACAGGTATGAGAGGTGCAATAGCAAATAGCCTTAACTAAAACAAGCACACATTTTACTACAGATTCTCAGACAGGTTCTGGGAACTGAGAGAATGAGATTACCACATGTATGAAAAAGCCAGAAGATCTCCTTTCTGAACAGGTCACTAATTCTGATATTTTTACATCCATTTGGGTCAGCAGGGTCATAAAATATGACCTTTCCATTTTTCAAAGTTTCTTCTAAGTCATTCTCCTAAGAGCTTCTTTAATCTGTTCTTAACCAGAAACAGTGGGGCTATCTCAGTTGGCCTCCTTTTAAATTTTCATGCCCATTTACAGACATTTACTGAAAAGGGGTATGATTTTCAATGGGAAAAGAAAAGCTAAATTAGGCTAAAGCACATTTTAACTTAATACAATTCTTGCTAGTACTGAAAATACACATATATTATATCTGACATTGTTTAACATTTCAGTAGTTGCTTATTAGCAAGGCCTTATGAGAACAAGTTACTCCTGACGACGGTGAGCACGTTTCCTTTGGAGGCTACAGAAAAGGTATCTCTACCCCAGGAGAAGCACAAGGCAGCTGTTCCCAGCAGCTCCCTTTCTCCGTGTGGCTGCAGTGAATTTGCTGCTTGACTGCAACACTGAAACTATCTGTCAAGTCCAAAGCAGAAAGAGAGTTTGAAAGGCAAACATGATCTGTGATCAATATCCTAACAAATCCAAAGGAAGCCCCAGCTCCCGAAGGGTTAATCCAGAGAAGAAAAGGCATCCGCATGTTTAGTGAGCTAATGTGTTTATTGACAGGGAGGCCTTTAAGTCCTCAACAGGGAAAAGCTTAGATAAGTGACGGGAAGTTCAAGTCCGACAACCTGGTTTGGGAGGAATTTGGTTACGTTTTCCAGCTGATTTACTTTTTGGACTCCTGGGGGTGTCCTCCTGTCCTGAAGCAGAGCCAAGCCCACCCTGGAGCAGGGGTATTCCCAGAACAGGGAATGTCTGGGCTGGCTGGTGTGGAAACACCACAGGCACCTAGTCCCAGCCAAAAGATGGTGGGCTAGCACCTGTCCCACATATACCAGCAGTGTTCAGCATGTTCTGGTTGAATCTGCTACTCGAGTATGTTGTAACCACCCATCAAAATTCTGCACCTGTAACCCAGACACTCGTGCTGATTTCTATAGGGGCGTTCTGTAACGTTCAACTGATCCACTGCTGAGAGCATACCCCTGGTCTGCGCCTCCACTTCACCACCTGGAGCTACCCCTGCTTGCGTGTGAGGTGTCCATCGCTGCCTGCGAGCCTGGTGGACACCCCTGCCCAGGGCCATGATGGGGAACCGCATTGGACCACCTTAACTCCCCCATGTCCACCCGCCGGTGGCTGCCGGTCAATGCCAGGGTCAGGGGTCAGGTGTCCGCCTGCTAATAGAGTGTGAGCCAACATTGTCCTCAAATTGGTGGAGTAAAGGGACAATGCCCACCTCCTGCTGATGACCATACCCCGAGGGAGGGGGTATCGGCTTTATTGGAAAACTGCCAGCCTGGGAGGTGATGGACGTGGCTGAGAGCAGCTACAGACGGTTTGATTGCCGCTGGAGAGCTGGCTGGCTGGTCGGAAACCCTCTGAAAGGCAGTTCATTGACTGACCCCACGGAGCTGCCTATCGACGGCTGGGTTTTCCTCACTTGATGAATCTCCCCGGCTCTGCTCGGCTCAGCCCCATTCACCAGCTGGGAGCCTGCTGGTTTGTGGCCAGCTCTGGGCTGGCCTTTCCAGCCTGATCAAATGCTCCCAGTAACCAACTCAGGAGCTTCTCAATGGCATCCACCTCCCCACTGCCCGACGGCCAGACCCTGTGCACAGGGAGGGAACTGGGGATTACATAGCGTGCCTTCTGCCCCGTTGGAAATTACTTTTAGAAAACAAGAGAAATTACAAAACCAGGAGATGAGAGACATCACCAGAGTTTGGGATAACAGTAACATCGGAATTTTGATAAATGTGAAGTATTTGATCTATCCCAGGCCATAGTATGCACCTAATTCAAGACACGACTGAAAGGAAGACTCGGTAGATTTCTCTGCTCTTCTGATGACAAACACATATGATTGCAGGTGCCATAGCTGCTACTATAAAGATGTAATGATAGTACATTCGTTACAGATTTCTAAGACTTCCCATATTGGGAAAGTATTGTAACTGAACTAGATATATCACATTTCTACACTAGTTAAGAGATTATAAGAAGATAAATTAAATTAATGGTCCATCTAGCCAATATCCTGTCATCAACAGCGACCAGTAACAGAGCCCCGTAGGCAAGAGTATGAAATAAGTGAGCAGACAGCGATGCTTCCCCAGAAGCCACCAACAACTTGTGATTAAAGGACTTTCTGAACCAGAAGTCGTGTTCCACTTTTTAGCAGTCCTCAATGGATTTTTCTCCCATAAAGCTTTTCATCTGCTTTTTGAACCCCCCCACTGCCAGCGTCTGTAGCCTTGCTACAGAAGAGCTGCGCAGCGTCGTTTTGTCTTGTGCGAAGAAACAGCTTCATTTCTTTGTCTGCTTGTTTTTAACTTTCGGGCTGCAATTTTCACTTGATGCCCCCTCACTCTCCTACCGGGACAGACAGAGGACAGGCATTCCCGATTTACCTTGTCCATTAAATTACAATTTTATGACGGTTACCGCATTGCATGCTGGTTGTCTCTTCCACACTGGTGGGACCCAGCCTGCTTCATACTCTTCCCCTGCTCAAAAGCTGTTCCCTATTTTGATCACCTTTCTCACATTTTTCTAAACTTTTTCCCATTTTCTTATGCCTTTTCTGAGATAGGACCAGAATCGCACATATCATTTAAGAGGCTGGACATAAGAGATGTGTACAATGGAACAATGATCTTTATGTTTTTTCTCTACTTCTTTCCTAAAAATTCCTTACATTGTTCGATGACTACTTAGCAGCAAAGTTATATTCACAGAGCACCATTTATTGTAGCCCCAATTGTCCCACCCAAGTGGTGACAGCTCCGCACTACACATTGGCTCATCCTGTCTTGACATTTTTCTATAGGGAATTCCAGATTTCATGGCTGCTATGGAATTGTATCTTTGATAATTTTCACGTTTTAATTTGACTTCAGCAATACTGTGTTGTATCGCACTGTCAGAAGCCCTCACAGTTCTGCTCCTTATGCAGAGATTATCAAGAGATGCCAGTGTCCCAAGTGCCTATTCAGGAAACAAATAAATACCCTGGAAAATTGTTCCCTATAGGCCTGGCAATCTGGTTTAGAATAGACATGAGGAGGCGTGTGAGGAGCAGCCCCACCGTGGCCTCAGGGAGGAGAACGGGCAAAATATACACTGGCACCGCTCCTGATGAAAGGTGTAAATTGGAAATACCTGCATTTGAGAACTATTTTCTCAAATATATTAATCTTTTAGTAACTTTGTGTCAGCGCCAGTTCCTAAAGACACTTGGGATCTTACTACTGATTAACTGCAGACAGAAAAGAAGTCAGATCATGTAAGATGCTCAGAATAAACGGAGATAGCAATGCCCTCTGATTTCTTATTACCGGCAGTGTCCGTGAGCCTTACGTCCCGCGTGAGAGAGGGCTCACAGCACACCCCAGCACTGCATGGTGGCTCTCCAGAGAGTCACCACTCGGGTTGGTTGGGATGATGGTGACTCCAGAAGATCTCTCTGGACAGCCACTGTCCAGTCCCTCTGCCGAGGGCAGAGACCAGCTCTGTGAAATGGGGCCCTTCTCAGCCCTTCAGAGTATGTGCACAGCTCTCCCAGTCCTGGTTTGGTGGCATTACGGGGTAACTTTGTAGTCCTGTACAAAGTCAAGGAGAATGGGATATTGGATAGAGAGGGTTTAGGTTTGATCTTTCCTACATTGGTTAAATCAGCACCGATTGCAGTGAAAATACGGACGCTACATCATCATACAACCGTTTTAAACAGTTCTTCCACAAATTAAGGCTGGTCCAGCTGGGACCCCAACCACAGGCTGAGCAATGCCTGTGCCGTCTTGGGAGAGAGGGGAGTGGGAGAGGGCGGATGCCCGGTTGGGACAAGGATTCCCAGATGTACTGTGGCCACCGGTAAACCAGGTTCTCGGTGACAGAGAGGTTTCCGACAGTCAGAGCTGCTCTTGCGACAGTTTTCCAACAGTCATGCTGGATGCAAGAAAACTATAACCAGTTCTGTGGTGGAGTTCACCAGTCTACAAACTGGGGTTCTCTGGCAGAGCAGGGGACACGGCTGTGGTCCTGTGCTGCCCACCACACTACATGGAGCCTGGAGGAATATCTCCCTCCTGCAAAATCCCAGACTGAGAACAGGGCAGAGGTGCAGCCTGAGCAGCGGGATCGGGCAACAGAGTCACTGAGCAACAACAGAGAGTTTAGGTTTGAGCCTTGATAGCTCAAGATCTGGATTCTTCATACTGTTAATGGGTCGAGATGTTTGATTGACCGGACTATCAAAGGAGACGCCATGGTCGGTTCCTGCTGCTCAGGCTTCTCCTTGCCTCGATTTGCATATTCAAGGATCGCCGCCGATGCCTGGCTGTCAGAGATGGTGACAGTTGTGGGGGTTTTCTAGCTTTATCAAGGGGGATTATTTTTAACCCAAATTATTTTGCATTGTAAATGTTTAAATCCACATCAAATCCAGATTAATGCATAAAATAGTCCAAGAGGGTATTTACTGGAAAAAAAATAACAATAAATCAAATTATTATGGCTAGCTCCGATCTGAAGTGTTTTAAAAAGGCGAAAGTCTGAGATTTTGGCTAAAATATCACTTCAAGGAGAAGATTCAAATAAACCTCTCTGCAAGACGGCTGAAGTTTACATACAAACTGGAACCCTTAGTACTTTTTCACAACATGACTGGAATTAATAATGCAGATAAATCCTAAATAAATCAGGATTAGTGTTAACTACGTCTTGAGGTTTAATACGCTCTACGAAAATGAAAGGGGGCCGGCGGGGGAGGAAGGAGCTTTGCCTTAAACCTTGCCCGCGAGCGAGCAGAGCGGTGCCCGGGGAGGAGGGCAGGGGCGCGGGGCACTCGGGAGCCCTGAGGACCAGCCGAGCAGGGCAATCAAAGCGCCTCTAATCGCTGCCGCTCCGGGGATGTGTTCAAAGGATCTTGTCTGGCCACAGGCTGCCTAAGGTCACAAGTGAAATGCAGTTGTGGGGCAGGGGGAGGGGTGTCTCGGATTTTTGGACAGCCCGGCTGTTTGGATCTGTTTTCAGGAGGTCAGCCGGATTGCAGTATTTTACTGTCTTATCAGCAAAAAGATTAAATTTCCCTTCGTGGTTAAAGAGCTCAGCCCCACTCTGAAGGAAAATATAAATAAAACTGCCAACACAATCGCCCTAAGTAAAAACTGCCGCAGCGTGCCGGCGCTCGCTGCAGAGCCTGGGGAGCCGCTTCCCGGTGACCTCTGCACCGCCAGCCCCGCCGGCTGCTCTGGCGGGATGTCACCGACATCCTCCTCCTCCTCCACGGTGTTTAACGCACCCCTGTGGGTCCCCAGAGAAGGGTTAAAGCTGTGAGTGAGTGAGTGAAGACTGAGGAGGGATGGTTGGGTTTGTTGCCTGCAAAGGCACTGGTCACTCCCACCCGGTGTCCCTGCTGCTCTCCAAGGCTGTTGCATGTATGAGCAAGGACCATCCCCGTCCTCTCCTCCTCCTTGTGTTGGACGAAGCCAGGGCTGATGTAACACTCTTGATCTCTGACACAAAAGCAGATTTTCTAATTTTTTTTTTTCAAAGCCATAGAGGACCCCGTCCTCTCCTCCTCCTTGTGTTGGACAAAGCCAGGGCTGATGAAACACTCTTGCTCTCTGACACAAAACTAGATTTTCTAATTATTCTTTTTTCCAAAGCCATAGAGAAGTAGAAAAATGTGTCTTGTTTTCACTTCATTACCTGGAAATCCACTCTGTCCCTCTCCATTCTTGCTCTCTTCTTGGACATCTGTGTAAGGACATCGTCTGCTCCGTGCTGCCCTGCCTTTCTTAGGTGTGAGACGAGTCTGAGAAGTCTCAGAAATTTGTGGCATTTTAAGAAATCTCATCTCCCATCTGTTTCCTGTTCCTTTTTTCAGCACTTCCCCAGTGCTGACACCAGCTCTAAGGCTCTAGAAGAGACGAGGGCCAGATTCTCATCTGGCTTGTGCCACGGCTAATTACTGACACCTGTGCAAAACGGCGATAAACGCATCAGAATAATCACACGTTACACGCTGCTTCTGCCGTCCCTGGTCACCCCGCACAGATGTGTATGGCCAGCACATAAAACAATGGAGTCCTTGTGGAGTTCGGGTCGGAGCCACAAATGTGCTTCCAGGGTGACCATTTGAAAAGAAAAGTAGAAATGTGAAGTTTGCATGTGATTTTTTTTTTTACCTTCTGAGTAATCTTTGGCACATGAGAACGCAAGGATGAGTTGAAGCCCTGCTTCCTTCCTGCTGCCGGCAGCCTGTGTGTCGAATGTATGAGATTATTGTGCTCATTTCTAAGCAGGTATGAATCTACCTTGCTCCAAGTAAAGATCTGTTCATTTAGAAATGAAAATTTTGATGGTATGGCAAGGATCTACACAAGGAAATAAACAAACATTCCAGCAAAAACCCTGTACCTAGTGATGCTCCAAAAATCCAAAAAATATCCCAACTCTTCCCATAAAGCAGTCAGTTTGCTAAACTTTAATGATAACTTGTTGATTTGGATTTCTGTGAAATATTTACATATGATTAAACATTGACCAGTAAGAAAACAGAGTAGGTTTTCAATAATTTTTAAATATTTAAAAGCTGGAAATCATCCTATTTTATATTACATATAGCAAAGTGCCAGTAGTTAGTAGTCCTATTGCTAATGTTAGATGTTAGGATTCTTACACACAAGATCTACTGTGAGAATGAATACGTGTCTCCAGCCCCTTCAAGAACAAGCCTGCAGATCTGTATTCGGAGCTTCAGATCTGAAATGATCCTGGCTGGGCTGGCGACACCTCCCAGTCCCTGTGTACGAGTTGGCACATTTGCCTGGGTGGCATTGGCAACTTTTTTAAAAGTTAAAGAAACTAAAAACCAAGCCTGTCTTTTCTTTAAGGAAAAATTAAGCATAGATCTAGGAAGATAAAGATGAGATGCACATAAGAAATCCTAATATACCTTTGATTACTCTAACTTTTGCAGAGTTAACACTGACATTTTACAAGAAATCAGAGTATTGCATTCACCCACAGGTTCTCTGCTCCCAGGAACAGCCACCCATAATGAGCATGAGGCCACCCACAAACGTCACATGACCTTCAGATCGGTTCAAATGAAACAGACCTCAAGGATGCTCCCCAACAGCTGGAGAACCTGTTGTGGCTCCAAGGCAGGATGAGCACTTTGCAGGGCTCAGAACAAGTCAGGACGGTCATTTGTGCAGGTACATGGTACCAGTGTCTAATGCAGAGAACCTCTGTTTCTATGCTGTACCAACCCACCCAATGCATCCAAAAAATCCCTTCTTTTGGCTGACATCAATATTTAAACAAACGCACGCGGGCACCATAGACCAAACCAACTCATGCATTGCCCAGTTCAAAGAAAATAAACGTATTAAAGGTTGACGTCAGAGCTGTGGGACCTGGGGCAGGGCTACAGCACAACTGATTTCTGCTCAAGACAAACTGGTCCTGCCCCAGCCCCTCTCCTCACACCCTCTGCCATTTCTTATGGAACAGGAGAGCTGAGCTGCCGTGTCCAGCCTGAACAACAAGTGCCAGGTTTAGCTGCAGGCAGCAAATCCTCTGCAGAGTTTCAGGGGCCTTTTCTAGACTGGCTTTGCTAGTTGGTGAAAAATGTTTCTGGAGGTTTTCCCAGGATTCTCAACATAAATGTTCAGAAACCATGGGATATTAATAGAGAATAGAAGCTATTTTATTTATACCACGATGTTTGAATATTTAAGTTTTGCTTTCAGCTGTTTCCAGTATGAGAAAAAGGAAAAAAAAAAGGGGGGGGTGGGAGGTCATTGAGAAATGGATGTAAGATGTGCTACATCCATTGCCATGACGTGGCAATGTAATATTAGACTCTCATCCTAGTGGGCAAACGTAGAGTGAATTAAGTGCACTAGATGCCTAAGTACAAACAGCCAAGCCTGGTTATATTCCTTAAAAAACCACACAGTCCTATTCAAGTGTGTCTGAAAGGAGTAAATCTCCCAACCCTAAAGACACCTGTGTGGAATCAGGGCTGGAACAAAAAACCTTCTGTGAAAACTGGCCAGCATTTAAGAACAATTTAGTTGGTGCCCCAAAAGCTGCAAATTTTTATTCACAAGGACATTTATACATCTTTGCTAAAAGAGGATATGAAAGCAGTTATAAAAAACAGGAATCAAAGTATAACAAATTAAACAAGGAAACATCTGTGACAATTAGTATAAGCCAAAGCAAATATACGCAAACAACTTGTAAAAACGTCAAATGTATCGAGCGCTACCAACAAAATGCTCACAAACAATAAACCGGAGATTTTTGAAGTTCACCTTTGATACAAGAAATTCTAATAATTGATTATTATGTGCAATAATTAACTGTTACTAAACGGAGAGGGTAAAAATGTCAATAACTGTAGAATAAAAGATTCCTGGTGCACATTTGTAATCAAACTAGCAGATGTAAATATATAATCAAGGTCATACAATAGTAAAGGTGTAGGCTAAATACCATCTGTTAAATATATTTTTAAATTACCAAGTCTGGGCACTTGTATCTAATAATTTTAAAGGAATCATTTAGAAATTCTTTAAAGGTTTCTGGCTAATCCTTAATATGTCTTCAAGAGATGGAAAAGTCTCCAGAAGACTTAGGAGGAAGTTCAATTGCAGGTCTTTCAAAAGTACACAGGATTGACCTATATATGTAATAAAAGGTCAACACTTGACATGTGTCAGCAAAGAGATGAAGGATGGAAATAGGCTTAACACTAACTAACATTATTGCACTGGAAGTAATAATTTTTTTTTAATTGTCTCAGCAAAGCTCATTGTGAAGGCTCTTACATCACCAAATCTAACTTAGAACAATGCTGTAAACCTGTACCAAGCCCCAGTTTCCCAAAGGATGTCTATCAGAAAAATTTCCCGATCTCCATTCAGAAACAGAGAACCCAACACTTTACGTGACAGTCTCAACTGTGACACGTAAAGTAGTAAATGAAGGTCTGAAAAAAAATGTCCAGAAAGGCAAGACAAAGAACAAGGGCTTACTTGGATATTAAACCAAGTGCATAGGAAGAACCCTATTCATTACCTCAGGGCTCAGCAGATTAGAAAATGGTAATACTCTTAAAAATATTTTGATTTGTAGGGAATTACAATGCATGTTCAGACAAACAAGTTACAGCATCAATATTGAACACAGGAAGGTGGAGGAGGTAAAGCTGTGGAATAGACTACTGGAGGAGACCAAAGAGGGGAAGAGGAACAACAAGATGATGCAAAAAGGAGGTTTGGTGGCAGCTGAACTGAAAGACATTGGAGGAACCAAGGGTACATATTGAATGTAGCTCAAAAAGAAGAAAACCAACATTTGCTGACAGAGCCAACTAGCACTTGCCGTCTGATATTATGAGCTAATTAAAGGAGAAGTTAACCGGTTTGAGAAAAGGACTGTGAAACCCCAGCAGGACGAAAAAGGGAAAACCACACAACCATGTATTGTGCCAGTTAGAAGTCAAAATAAAATTTGTGACAGTGACTCAACACGTAAATTACGTATGTGAAGCAAGTCTCTATACTGCGTAGCAATTCTTGATAAAGTATCTAAAGAAATGTATATTCTGGGAACCACTAATGATGAGGGCTGTAAGTCACACTGACATGAACGGTAATTTGCAAAGCAGTAAGTCGGTGAGGTTTGAGGATCTGATACTGGGAAATGCTTCTTACAGCATATCAAAAGAATTTGATTTTTTTTTTTTTTTTAGGTACAAATAATAATGAAGGCCTAATTGTAGTCAAGGGGAAACTAGGCAACAAGGATCATAATTCAGTTAGATTTTTAAATTGTACAAAAATTAACCCTAATAAATGAGTAGTAATTATGCTCAATTTCAGCAAGGCAAATAAGGAATGAGAGAAACATTGGCCAGAATTGAGTATAATGAAGCAATAAAAGAAAAGTTTTCAAAGGAAAATGACGATGGACCTATTTCAGCAACATGATTAATTTTGATGTTCATGGGATTTATGTGTATGCTTAATATCTTTCCTGAATGGATATGGATTTTTAATGCAGGTCTATGTGCTTCAATGAATTGGGGCATCTGTCTTACACTGGATGATTATGAAATTAAACAGAAAAATAAACAAAGGAGGAAAGAGAATCTGATTTGTCCATGGCAAGAAAACAGACTATGGAAACAAGATTCTAAAATTAAAATTTTACACAGAATATGTTAGGATTAAATGTTTTCATGTATGTAAAGAAAAAAAGATAAATATGGATTTCTGAAAGCTCTAAATGCAAAATTCACTAACAAGTTAAGTATTAAAATTACATCTGATTTTTGTTTGACTTTTTATAAGGAGTGGTGGGGACGGTTTCTTTTCTTTGGCAGAAAAGAAATACAAATATTAAAGGGAACTACAATGATACTTGGATGAGAAGACTCTTTCTTATTGGAAATTTTTACTTCTCCGAGGAGAAAAGTATACCAAAAACCCAACCTTCCGCTCTCTCTGTTGGGATTCAGACCACACCTTTTACTGCAGGTCAGGCTCGCCCTGCACCCCACCATGCAAAAACTACAGAGTTTAGCCATAAATGACCCTTCCAGAGCCATTAAATAGCCATTTCCCCTACGGTAACAACAACAACAAAATCCAACAAAACCCCCCACCCAAATGCCAGGACGTATAACCAAGCTGATCATCTGAAACTTCAGTGATTCTTTTCACTTGGGAATAAGAACTTTTCCTAAATCCCAGGATAACTCTTCTGCCATTACTGGGAAGGACGGAGGGAACCTGCAGACTTGCCCCTTACAAAGACCCTGAATTTAAGTCACATTTTTGTTTGTTTCTGTTGTTGCTGTCGCAGACAGGTTATCTGACCTGATCAAAGAACAATTATCAGCAGGTGGCAATGTGAAATCCATATCTTCAGCCCAACAGCCCCCAGGTCTGTGTGCAGCAGCCACGGGCACTGCCAATTTGATTCACCACCCCCACAGCACCCACAGCACCCACCGCTGCCTCTGTCCTTGAAGGAAGCACTGTCCCTGAAGTGCCACTTGCATTGTGTGGACAAACATTTGAGGGCAAAGCTCTTAGTACATGTCTGTGTTTAACGATACTGGAAATGGGCACGAGCACCTGGGAGCTGTGAGCAGAGCAGCATCTCCCTCATGCAGCTGGCATGGTCCATCTCAGCCATGCTGTGCCTGCCAGCAGGACAGACGGACAGACATTACAGGGACAACCTCCCCACCATGGCTGCGTCTCTCCTAACTCCATCCATCAGTGGTGGCCGACTTCTGCACCACGGAACAACACAGCACAGGAAGGTGCTGTGTTCAACCATCCTTTGTAATGGCCACCAACGAATCTACCATGTATGAATTGAGTTTCACTTGGGTGCACAGCTAGAGCTTGCCAAAATTTTTGCTACAAGTTACATGTGCAGGTACAGGATCGACTTCAAATACCCACCTACCTGTTCAACTGCCACAAACTGATGCTATTTCTTCCTTAAATCACTAGTGCAGTGGTGAGAATACTTTTCTTTGCCTCAAAGAATGACATCAAATCACACACAATTAAGACCTGTTTGCTATGCTGTGTTAGCAAATCTAAAAATGTGTGATACAACGGTATTTGGCTCTTGAAGCCACTCTCTCCTGAACCAGCAAACATTGCTCTGGTTCTCTCAACAAGACCAGGCTCAGCATCTCATGGGCAGCAGGACATGCTCCTGCCCGCAGACTGCCACTCAGTGCCAGACATCAGTTTGGGATTTTGACTTTTATGAGTCATTTTAGCAATTCTTTCTTTTGTTACACAGCATGTCAAAATGTTTGACATTTTTAAAAAAGATTTTGACTTTGAAGATGAATGTTATAGTGCTTTTTTGGAGAAAGGGAAAGATTAAGGTTTTGCACAGTTGTATTTGCAAACCTCAGGAGATTTATTATGCCTGGACTGATAAAACTACTGACTGCTCAACCTCTTCACCAGTCAAGCTGGCTTCCTGAGGCCTCTCTTTGCAGATGAACACTGTATTATGATGGTCTCTGAGCCTTCCTAGGTGTCACATCTTGTGGCAGGGTAATTGTAATAGAAAAGAATTGCCCATTTCCTGGGAGCGCTGAGTAAAGTCTCTAAGACCTTGGTAATGTATCCTTCTGTCTAAAGACCATAGGGAAGACATGCTTGGATAGGAACTGGTCTTAGTTTTCTTCCAAGTACTTTGGAAATAAGACGTCTCATTGGAAAAAGGTATCATTTTTAGAAAAATTAAAATTAATTACATTTCAATACAACTTCAGATTTCTGTATGTCTATATTGAACTCGATCTTCCTCAGTTGTTCCCTGAGGTTTTGCAACCCAGCATTGCTCTGTTTATGTACAGACTCTAAAAAGCAACCCTGTTTATACCAATCAATTTGTGGTTAAAAAAATTGCAGAAAACTGAGTGAGCTCATTTTCCCTATGTGATATGATTACAACTTTTTGCATGTTGAAAAATAAACTCTATTTGAGGTTGCTGCTTACTTTGACTGAACAGCCATTGCTGAATGTTTCAGAAGTACACACCAGAGGAACTGACAGCAGTTGTAAGTCAAAGGAGTCTGTTGTGAAGGCTTATAACTCATAGAATAACCTTAAATTATGTTCTTTGTCACCAGAAGTAGTTCAAGTAGTAAGTTCCTCTGAACACATTTCCAGATTTGTTCTATTTTTTTGCCCTGTAGAAGTGATATTTCATTGGTGTCTACACAACAGGCAGCTATAGAAGATAACCCTTTCATACAATACAGGATCTTTACTTCTTGGCAGAGTTTTCCAGCTTTCCCATCTCTTCTTTTCCTATTTTCTAGTCAGTACATACATCAGACTATGTTTTTAAGTAAAAAATCCCAGAGCGAACCAACCAGAATTCAACCAAAACCAATACACATGTATCAGTACATCAGAGAATGGTAGTAGTGTTATGAAGATCAGTACAATTGTATGGCCCACCTTTCTCTTTACATCTAGTCCATTTGAAAGATCACTGACAGAAGCAATTTCTTGCAAAGCACACTGTTAAAACCAATGTAATAGAGTCTTCGCTGCACCTCCTCCTATGGGTCTTTCAGATCTCGACCAACTAATCATTCCTCTTTCCTCTCTCCTTTTTCTCCTCTGGAAAGAAATGCTTTTCTTACTTACGATTCCCCCCCTCAGAATCTGTTATAGAGCCTCTGGAAAGAAATGCTTTTCTTACTTACGTTTCCCCCCACTCAGAATCTGTAATAGACCAATAGATTTCCATGTCAGAAGAGATAACTGAAGATTTAAGCACAGTTGCTCAGGGTGAGGGGTCCCTGAACGAGGGCTGACAAACTCGATCCCGAGCTGGAGGCAGGACAGCTACTACCATTGCTGGGTCTATATCTCTTTGGGCCTGTTGGTCCTTATGTCACCAGGACCTCCCCTGTGCCACTGTATCTGCACACAGAGTTTCCCAGCACCAAAATGCATTGCACAACAGAGACATGTTTCATGAGACCTAGCTCGGCCACCTCATGTGCACAAATGCAGTTGTTCTTCTGTTCATTCCTGCACCAAGCTCATCCTCTCTGTGAGAGCTGCAATGTATCTTTTGAAAAGATATCACCCAATCTTCAATTGTAGATGCCAAGTGACATAGATTCTTCATCTCCTTAAATAACTGGTCCTAACAGTCTACCAGTTTCATTGGACAAAATACCTAGATTACGTTTCTCCAATTTTTCACTGCAAAGTACATTTTCCAGACCACCAATCCTTCTTGTAGCTCTTCCCTAAACCCAGCACAGTTTTCTTTTTGAGATACATTCACCAAAACTGAACTCACTGATGAGACAGTAGCCTCGCAAGTGGTGTACTACACTTTGTGTTGTCCATTTAGTACATGGCCAAGAACCTCATTAGCTCTTACAAACACATCACTACGACACTCATGTTCAGTTACCTGGCATGAGCCTAGATCCTTTTCTAAGACACAGAGTTTTAGCCTCTAGATGACAATGACTGCCTGAAAATCAAGTCTCTTTGCAGCATTTCAAGCTTGACACCCAAAATCAGGAATAACTTTAGTCTACTGACCAAAAGGTTGGATTCTACACAAGGAGGCATAAGATGTTATATCAGATGGCAGAATTCAGGAACTGAAATGAGAGATAGCAAAGCTGCTGGAAATACAGAGAATTAGGAAAAGAAATAAATATTCAATAAATTAATACATAAATAATAACTGAGTCTAGAGCCAACTTTCAAAGGAGAAGCGGGAGATGTTAAGGAATGTGGAAAGCTAATGTTTTCCTATGGCATTTAAAATGTATTTAATTTGGAACTATCATTTTATGTGTCCACTGATCACAAGAATGTGATCTTCATCTTCTTCATCTCCTTACCTCCATGTTTTTTACTATTGTCTTTGGCCTTAAACTAGACAGTAATATTTATGGAATAATTGCCACATTTTCTCATGAGTTTAGCATCAAGCACTATGACAACTATATTCTGATTTAGATGCTATTGACTTAAAAGTAGGATGTAGCAAATAACAATAATAATAACAATAACAACAACGCCACCACAATAAAGGCCCTCAACTGAGGTCTCTTTATCATTGCAAAACATAACTTAAAACAAGTGAATGATCAAGTGCACAACAATGTTGTAAGTAACACTGAAAGGCGCAGTGTTCTCACTAGTGTTTGACAATTAGAGAAATAATAATGTGGTTAATCTCAGGAAAAACTTCACTGATAATTCAGTAATAATCTATTATTATTCAGTATATGCTGTCTCTAACACTTCTACCCTAAAAATCATATCTATATATGTATACATATATATACACACATATATTTCATAGGGAGTATGCAAAGAAGCCGGAGTAATGCTTGGTGTTAACTTTCTTCTGAAGTGGTTAAATGAATGCTGATGGTTTTGGCACTAGGTGAGTAACCTGTGCAATTTTAATAAAAGAGACAACACTGAACAACAAAATAAAGCGTAAAGACAGATCTCCCCCGCCTCACATCATTTGGCTGCATTCTCCATATGGCCAGAAGGAAAAGCCATCTCCCATTTGCCCACCAAACCACATATTTAATCCATGTGCTTATGTCAAACTTAATTACAGCACATTTGGCATAAAATAACAATCCACATCCTTGGAGAGGGGAACTTAAGTAGTTAATATGTGTGATTGAATGAAAGTGCTTTGCTGAATGTTTATGAGAAACCCAAGACGAGTGAAATGTGGTGATATTTTAACTGTTTAAACACCAGCTCTACTGTCCTGCACTGGAGCCCCACGTCTCCCCAGGGCACCTGCCCAGCCACCCCGTGCTCCAACAGAAGCCTTGCACCAAGAGAACTCGTACACAAACCTGGCCACGCCTCGGCCAACAATGTCATGCCATTACAAAGGAGACATTTCGATACCTGATTGCACCCCTATTTGATGCCCACAGTTTTAGACAGCATGAAACTTTGCCACAAGAGGGTTGGGATTTCCCTGCAACCAAGACAGTGAAGACACTCTGCAGTGGGCCATGGTGGAGAGTAAGAAGTTTTCCTGACCAGGAGATGGATGGCGCAACCCAAGACCTCCACCAGAAAGCTCTCACCCCAGAGCAGGGAAAAGGCTGTCCCACCATCAGCCACCAGACTTTTTTGGGTTGCATTGCATCTGCTGCAGCTCCAAAAGGCACCACACAGAAATCTGTCCTCTGGGTTTTAAGACCTTGCAATCTGACATCCCATATGGCAAACCAGAATTTCACAGATACTCCTGCACTGAGCTTCAAAGCTTTGTTGAAGTTGAGCCATTTTTCTTACAGGGGAACAAAGCATGATTTAAAGGTCCAAATGATGTTTTAGTTCCAAATGATGTTTTTAGTAGAAACCACAGGTCTCCAAAATGGAAATTTCCTATCTCTATAGTCCCCAGAGTCTCTAAAACATGACAAGTGAGTCTGGATTTATGTTCAGGTGCAGATTTGCTAGGGGCAGATAAAGACAGAGAAGATGAAGAGATGCTTCAAGTCCCACATGGAAATCAGTTGGCATGGCACAAATGCAAATTTAAGGATGAAAAGCCCAACTTCTAAGTGCAAATATGCGGCTACAATCTCTGTCTCACTACATCCCTACACCACAGACACCACAGACCACAGTGCAGGGACACGGGGGAACTACCATTTTCCCCAAGAGCACCCAGTGCTGGGTGCTGCTGAGGGGAGAGGCTGGGCTGGGGCGTCCTCTTGACTAACTCTTTACAGCTGTTCATGAAAGTTTATGTTGAAAACCCTTCCATTTACATTGGAAGTGTCTCTAACACTGGATATTAGATTAGCATCCATGTTCCTGATATGAATATATTTTATATATTTATATAACTCCTTAGGTGGGAAAGACAGCCTTGGGGAACCTCTAAAGTAATAATAATTCAGCAGTGGTGGGAGCTGAGAACACGTGAAGGAACAGCAAGACAGATCTGCTGGTGGGAGGTGCAGGTTGTGTGTGCTGTGGGCGGTCTCTGACATGAGGCCAGCATCCCCAGGGAGATGAGTCCTCCCAGGAGAAGGCAGGGGCAGGGCAGGTGGGCTGGGGAGGCACAGAGCACAGCAGCAGGTGAGCTGTGTCCGCCAGCCAGCAGCAAGAGTTGGTCCTGAGCCAGGAGGCAGAAGTCAGAGAAGACACTCTCTGGGACAGATACAGGCATGGCCGGGTTTGGGCCCCATCGTGTCCTCACCGACTGGCTGTAGGTGGGGGCTGTAGAGGAGCCCACGCGTGGAGCAAGCACACATCCCCACCGCCTCTGAGCATGGATCCAGCTGAACACTCCAAAATAGGGTCCAAAATCTGCTGACAGAAGCTAGAACCCCTGGGCTGTGTGAAAACCCTCAGCTGATCTCAGGCACCCTGCTCTTGGGGACCTGTGGGATGCAGAACGTGGTGCGTGCTGGCTCCAGCTGGCTCCCTGGCCCGTGATCTGCAGGACCGGGAGATGTGGCCAGCAGAGACTCAGAGCAGAAAGGAATCAAACTTCATAGCACCGAGCTGGAACAGCAGGCAGGTTGGAGGAGTTTAGATGGATAGCCTGAGAAACAGGGGCTGTGTGATAAAAGGACAGAGCCAGGCTCTTGGTGGGAGCACGCAGTGAACGGGCGAGCAGCAGAAGTCTGAACAAGGAAAATTCTGAGTAGATACTCAAAAAAATGTTTCCTGAAAGTAGTCAAAAAGTGGAACAGGTGTCCAGAGAGGTTGCAGAGATATTTAATGCCTGACTGGAGAAGGTCCTCAGCAACTTGATTTCTGTTGGCCTTCTTTTCAGTGGGGGTTTGGACAAGGTGACCTCCAGAGGTCCCTTCTCACCTAAATTACACCACGATAACCAGGAAGGCTAGAAATGTGGAGGTCACTGCAGTCAGCACCTGAGATCACAGACGTGGAGTAAAGTTTCTGTGTAAGAAATGGTTTCTGTAGATAGTGCAGGGAAAGAATAAAAAGTGTTCAGCAATGACCTTGATACAAGGAGCAGGAACAAAGAGGAAATAGCTGAATGTGGCAAGGAGGTTATGAGCCCTGGTAATGGCCTGCTCCTGCTCTCATACAATGAGAATGGAAAATCTCCTATTAACTTCAGTGACACTGGACCAGGCTCTAAAAGAGCAGACACTAAAGTGGATGACAGTGTCAGAAAAGAGAGGAGGAAAGAAGGAAAAATTTAAGTTTCACTTTCATCATGCTGAGTACGAGTTAACTGCTGAAATTCTATTGTTCCCTATTTCAAAAATGAAAATAAATAGTTTGCAACAAATACGTCGGAGTGACTGCTGCTGGAGTTAATTGGCTCTGTATCTTTAAAAAGATGGCATGACTTTCTTGTTGCCAGAGACTAATTCCTGATGATTTATCAGAGTTAGTGAGAGTCCTTCACCCTGACCTGGATATAAGAAAGGTGACAATAGCCTAAGAACCATCCGATCAGGTGCAAAATCCTAAGGAACGCACACTATACAACAATTTCACTGAGCACTGTCTGTTGGATTTTACACTTCCTCTGCTAGTTAAAAATAAGATTAGTTTGGACACTAACTGAGACTAAATATATGTATTTTATATATATTTATCCTAGTCATAGCAGGATTATGGAGGACAGACTGGTTATGGATATGTAAATTTGATATGTAAATATATACAACACAATCGTAAATTTCTGCACCTTACAGCAAAGTGCACGCTGTTGAAGAAGTTGCAGAGTTTCCATAAAAACCATAGTCTTATCGAGGGTGGCTAAAATACTGCCCAGACCAAAACAGAAATTACATTTTTTTGGTACAGGGAAGAAGGAAGAAAATACCAAGATTTGTCGAAACCCCTTTGGAGTGAAGCAGTTTCGTAGCCTGGGGTTATTGCTTGCTGCTCCCACTTGTTCTGTTTGTTGTGGTCTTTTCGGTTATTTATGCCTCGTGAAGAGGCAGTGGCCTTTTCTTTTTGATCCACAGGACGCGCTTCCCCATGCCAACGCAAAGCTGAACAGCAAATATCCATGTGTCAAGATGTAAGAGGGACTGAGCGCTCCGGAGCCAAGAGCAGCTCTGATCCTCCAGCACTGTCCTACACACCGGGACCAGCAATACTTTAAGGAGGGGGTTCCTCGGGCACAGCCTGAACTGACACTTAGCTCTGGTCCAATTCCCACAGAAAGCCAGTGGCTGACCTGGGAATGGACACCGGGGCCGCTGGCTCCCAACCCAGCACTATGCCCTGTGGAACACACTCCCTGCTCTTATCCACCATCATTATTGATTGCAGATAGAAAATGAACCACCCTGGCATCTCCTGGACCCTGGGCAGTGATGTTCAGGCGTCTGCCAAGTGTGGTGCCCTCTTCCCCTTGGGGCTGGAGTGAATTCCCCTTCCCACGTCTGCTGGAGAGCCCTGTCTGCTCGGAGGGACTCAGGATTCCAGGCAGAGTTTTCCCATGCCATCGTCCCTCAGAATAGCTCCGCTCTCCGTATTTTTAGCAAGGCTCTAATGGGCCAATATGTTTGATTTTCCACTGTTTCCACCCCAGCTCAAGTCTCGCTCCTCGGCAGTCTCCCTGAGTTTCTGCTGGCGTGTCTGGCCAGCGGTGGCAGGGACGGGGGACGCAGGGCGGAGGAGCCTTGGAGATGGTAGCTCTGGCAGCAAGAGCTGCTTTGCATACTTGAAGTTGTACAAAGCTGATTTTCTGAGAGAGAGAAAGACGGAGAAAGGGGTTTCTGTAAGTAGCGGAGACAATGAGAACAAGGCAGGCACTATGCCAAGCACGGGATGGCTGCCAAAACACATATCATTAGCTTGGACCAGCTATAAGCAAGGAAATGAGAAACATATGTTGGAGAGCAAGGTTAGGAGCGAGGGACTATGGGTCAGTGACAGTCGTCCGAAAACTTTTCCCTTGTTCTTCAGCTGTGGCCCGATGGTGTCAGATGTCATTCTGACAGCCTTCATTTCTCATGACGGCCGGGCTTATTTTGGCCTGGTTGTTTTTTGTTGTGTTTTTTTTTCCCTCCCCTAATGGGAGTTACTGAGAGGAAGAAGAGAACAGACAAGAAAGCCTTTGCCATTTTTTTTTTTTCCACAGTTATGGGAAAATAACCTTGTTTTCTGTGATGTTCTCTGAAATCCTCACCCTTTATAAAATAACGGTGTCTCAGGACTGGGATTCTGCCTGGCCCTGGCGGAAAGAAAAGGGTAGGTAGTGTATTCCTAAGTAGTTCTTGCTGTTCTTTCTTAAATATAATTAGATGCACCTCATTACCTCAAACTAAAGGCCTTTTGTACTTCTTCGGGGCTGTATTTCCTGAAAGCCACGGCGTGCCACAGCTTGCAGCATCCAGTCTTATTTTATCACATTAACAGTATATTTTTAACATTTTTACCCTTTATCCAAGCTGTTTGCAGATTATTTCATTTTTCTCCAAAGACTATACCCAGATGATATGTTACTCACTGACATTTAATGAAGTGTTTGAAGTTCCTGCTCCCTTTCTCAGCACCATTATGCCTCTCCTTCCTTTGATGGAGCTTTCACTAGATAGCACCTCAAAGATCATTGCTACTTCCCTCCCAAGGCTGAAATATTCCCAGACAAAGAAGAGTCTAATAGGGATCTTAGATAGCATCCCAAGAGACTTTTATTTGACTACTGTTCTACAGCAGAGTACATCTGAACTTGATAGGTCCCTCCTCTTCATCAGCAGAGCGCTGAGGGATGAGCACCTTGTAAAATCTCAGATAGCCTCAGGTCTTAAATGTAGAAGAGATTCATTTTGCTTTTGGGCTTGAAAATGCATGTGGAGCAGAAAGAAATGTGAGGACGCAAGGAGGAAGATCAGATGTAAAAAGACAAGCACCATTCTTCATGGAAGACCCTTTCACCAACGGAAGATGCAAGGTAACAGGTGGAAAGGATGGTATTCAACCTCCGCTGCAGCACAGAGAGCAGTGTCAAGCAATATGTGCTGGGTGAAATGGTGAGCTGTGGGCCCCTTGTCAGCCCACGCGTGCCGGCCGCCGGCGAGAGAGCTGCCAGTGTGGTATAAACTGAGGACATCTGGCTTGAGCACTTTGCTTTTAAGTTTGGTTTCCCTATCCTGGGAAACGTATGTTCTTCTGCTCTTGCAAGCCTATCAAAGATGTGTAACAGGTGCCAAAACAGAAAGGGTAATAATGTGTGAAAACTTCTGATAGTTAGTTGAACATATTACGTGTGACCCACATGGCATGGAGTCTAGAGCTACCTAGACCTCAGAGATTGTTTTTTACAGTATTTCAATCACTGCGGTTTGTTTTTTATGTGGTTTTGTTTGATTTTTTTAAAGTTCAAAGGATAGCTACCTTTTTTTTTTTTTTTTAGAAAGGTTATGTTGTACAAATTTGCCACAATGGTTTCCATTTACAGTGAAAAAACATGGACTAAACTGGAGATGGTCATGTATTACATTTACTTAATTCCATTTTATTTGTTTGCTTGCTTATGCATGCAGAAGTTTTTTCCTTTATCATTTGCTTTTGCATTTATCTCATGTAATCCAACTACTGCCCTTGCTTACATGCTATTCATTTTGATTTGGAGTAAAAATCTTCATCCCTAATCTGCCAAAAGGCTGTCAGCCATGGTTTGCATACTACAGCAGAAAAAATAGTAAAATCACTAAGTATAAACTTCTATATCTACATCTACGCATTTGTCTGCACAGGGCTGTCTGAGTTTATGCTGGAGAACTGCTTCAGCGTTAACTTAGAGAGAAGAACAACAAACTGAACCAACCACAAAGCACCTGGATTTTCTGCAAGAGTTTCCTATTCAAATTACAGAAGCACAAAGCTCTGTTTTGTTTAATAGGAAAAGCGTGGTGTAAGTAGCTGACGACATGGGCTGGCTGTTGGGCACCTGCCTGCTCTTCTGCTCTCCTGTACTAGCAGTAGCGTGGTGTCTCCATGCACCTCACTGAGGCTGGGATTGCTCTAGTGCAACCCGTGGTGTTTTCCCTCACAGGACATTGTTGACATGATGTAAGAATACGTAGAAAACTGGTTTTATAGTGTCATCTACAGCATTGGCTGTGGTTTGTCTGATAGGAAACCATCTGGTAATCTCTTGCCTTGTACCTCAGCTGCTCTTGCTCTCTGTCTGAACCCTGAAGAGCTTTAGTCTCCTTGGAACTGAAATGATTTAACTGTAATGTTTGGTTGTGAGCAGGGATGTCTTGATGGAAATTGAAATCTAATGCACAAGAAGTCAACCCAGAGATCTCATTCTGTACTAAGGTCCAAGAAGTCATAGTAAAGCAAAAATGTTTTTACAATACACTTTCCTTTACATTATGTGACTATGAAAGTAGTCTAAAAAGGAAAAAAATAATCTCCATGTAAACATGCACAGTAAAAAAAATAATTGCATACAATGACCGGGGAATAAGCAACTTGAAGAGAGGACATTGGATAGTCAAAACTTATAAGTCTTAAATTCCAAATTACACCCTGTATGACTTTTTAGTTGGATGACATAAAACCTCAGATCTAAAAACTTCATCGGGTTGGCTCAGTGACAGACAGTGCTGGGCTGCTCTCTGGACCCTTACACAGAAAAGTCCTGAGAAAAGTGCAATGTAATATGCCTCAAAGTCTGCAAGAAAATAATTTCATTCTAATGACTTTGAATCACTTTCTAGGCTGCTCTGAGAGCCTGTCCACCCTGCTATGGAGAGCCTGCCCACAGCTCCTGGGGGAAGCTGGAGTATCAAGTTTTGAGGGAAATAGGTGAGGGCCAAAATCAGGTTTGAAGGGAAAAGAGAGATGAAGCAAAGGTTGTACCTGGACTGACAGCAGGTAGAGACCAAGGTCAGATGAGAAATGATGAGGACAGAGCCAGCCAAGGAGGAAGACAGGCTCAGGCTGGTGATGGCTATTACTGCACTTAACTCGTCACCTGTGCTGGCTCCAGCCAGGGAAGAGAGATGACAGACCTGTCATTTATAAGCACTTGAGGCAGGGATGGGCACAGCATACAGGTGCTGACACTCATTTTCTCTCAGACAGCAAGTTAAAAAGCTTGGAAATAATACTCCTCTCTCCCCATTTCTGGAGCCTGGGCTGGGCAGAGGTAGCGACATCCCGCTCCTCGCAGCAGTGGGCAGGCATCCTTACAAACAGCGTAGCGTCCTCCCCCATAAATCTCTGCCCTGAAAAACATCTGCAGTATAAATTTTGAAGGATTTGATATTTTAACACACTCTCTGTAAATCTGATCTCTTTGACTTTAAAATACCATTAGAAAGACTTGCTGGCAATTTTTTTTTTTTTAAACCAGCTGGGAGGAAGACATGCTGACTGTCCATTTTAGAGTATCGCCTACTTTTCATATAGCCCTGACTTGTAATGTAAGATGATCTAAGATGAAATGCAAGGTTTAGACTATAAGCCACAGTACTTCAGCTCAGAGCACCCAATCAACTTTCCAGCACAGACCCCAGCAACTACTCTCTAAGTTAACGATAACTTAAATTCAAAGTTGGTGATACATGTTGGCTCAAAGATACTGTTGAGTTCTGCACTGAGACACTGAGTATGCACTGTTGAGCATATTTCAGATCTCATATTTAATCCCCTCCAGGAATGCACCTCGTGGCAAGCATCGGGTATTTTCAAAAGCTTGATTTTCTTCTCTAAACTTAAAATCACATTAATGTTTAATTCAGATTTGCAAAGCACCAGGTCACAGGTCCAAGAATATGGATTTGCCAATAATTTTGAGCAAGAAATTAGGGGGTTCTAGATAACCATTAATTACATTTAAAGGCAATGACTTCAGCATAACTTCTTCCCAAACTCATAACCACTACTAAGATGTAATTCCATTTTCTCTGTTGCCAAGGCTACCTTATGAAGGTCCAGCCATTTCCATGCACCCCTTTCTTTTTGGAGATGGAAGGGAAGGCTTTGTTTGGATGGGAGTTTTTAAACCTTGGTCAACTCACTTGTGGTTTACAATGTGGCGGCAGAAACGGTTGTATCAGCACAACTGCAGAGATGGCCAACCACAGCCTGGGACTGGGAATGTGTAATATGGGGAGGGTGGCTGGAAGCGGCAATGCCAAACTTCAGCCTTGGTGTCTGATGCCCATTTCAGAGAGAACAGAACAGCCTTACAGGCTCATATGGCCACCAGTGTCCAGACACGACCTGATGGCCTTTTATTCCTTAAAACGAGCCTCCTCAAAGATTCAAGAGAGATTCATTAGCTGCTGATTACCTGCTCCCAGGTAGAAGGTTGCTGCAAAGGTCTTTTCTCCCACCACATTAGAGACCCTGTCCCTTGTGCACAGGAGATGCCTGACCTGTCACCCTGAGCACACAAAGAGCCACAAAGGGCCAGCGAGGAAACTGGGCTGAGAAAACCAAATGGAAACCAGACAGAGAAGGGAGGCACAAAATCCAAAGAATCCTCATCTTCCTTTGACTGTCTGAATTACAACGATGTTAACGCAAGACAATATCTCAAAACAGATACTGCTTGATTAAAATTATAGACTCCGGGTAGAAAACATTTAAGCAGAACTGAGAATGTGGACTAAGGAGACTAAGTGAAACTGCGGCATTAATTACAGACTCAATCACATATTTCAGTTTTTACTCCATTCTGAGTAAGGGTTACAAAGAATTCAGGCAGTTTCAGCAAGGGCAGATGGATGTACAAGGTCTTTCACGTTTCTTTGGACTTGTTAAAAGACAAACAGAGAGGCACTGTCCACAGAGCTGGAACCATTCAAATCACACCTTACTTCCTTTTTACCTGTATTTCATTATTTTCACAATATGGTCACATGTAGTTATTTCTCAAATTAATATGGATGTGAGCAGTAAAATTTCACATATCTTATGCTAATTATATCTATTTAACTAGCTTCCCCCAGGCAGAGTTATGACACATTTGAGGTGATAGTAAAGATGTTTTACTTAATGTTTGCTATCAGCCAACAAAGTTTCTTGCTGTTGTCCATATCAGACAACAAGTAACTACAGAAAGATGCAGGAGGGTATTAGTGTTAGTTTGCTCTCAAATTAAGCAGAAACTCGACTAGACAAGTCCTTGAGCAAGTTGATCTATTTGTAATTGCTTCGAGCAGGGCTTGGCCCAGATGGTCTCCAGAGGTCACTTCCAGCCTAAATTATTCTACAATTCCCTCATTTTATTTTCTGCTTTTACGCCAGATGTTCCCTTAGCAAAACAAAACAACCTATCAAAAAATACCCATGTTATAACCTGTAGTCTGGTGATATTATTTAACACAAACCTATGGCATACAATTCATTGTAAAGCTGCACTGTATATTTGTGTGTGTGCACTATATACGCACACCAGTACCTATTAATAGGTAGATCACATAAAAATACAATTCCTGTGTCTTCAGGGGTCTTTATCAGGCAATAAACTACCATACATTAAAAAATGCAAAATGTCAGATTGAAAATCAAGCTGAGTGAATATTAAACGATATTTCTGATGTTGGTCCTGTAACCACTTAAAGATTGCAAAACCAGGAAGGTGTAAACAGACCAAGAAATATATATATATAAATATAATATTTGTGCTTGCATTTAGCTTGAAACCAGAAGCAGCCAAGGCATAGTATAATTTTCCATATCCCTGTAAAACCTCTCTGAAAACTGTAGGCTGATGTCAGCAAGCCTTCTCATTTTGTCTTTTTCGAAGGATTTAGCAGGTCTTTTTCCTACCACACTGAGCTCCTACCCAGGCTGTGTCAGGGAGCCTGTCTCCTTCCATCTGCCTCTGAGGCTGCTGATGTTTCTGGTCACATGCCATACACTGTCTTTAGTTACAAAAAAAACCCACCAAGGCTTTTAAAAACAAAGTTATGCTCAAGTCTATGGAAATGATGGTTCCTGCACCCATCTGAGCTTCCTCTGAATTGTTTCCAGTGCATGCACTTGTCTTGGATAAAAATGCGGTTTTGAAGCAGATACATTTTATTCTTTTGAGCAGAAACAAGAATAAAAAGGTGTCAGGAAAAAGGCTTCCCCTTGGGCGTAGACAACGTGCTGTCTCTGGGGTGAAAGGGAAGGCAAGTAGCAATGCTGACCACCCTAACAGCCTGCTGGTAAGAGCGCTGGCAGAGGAGTTCAATCTCTTCTGCTGCCTGAGGTCCCTCAAAAGCTTATCACTTCTGCACTGTGGGCAGGGAGCATCCCTGGAGACAGCAGATATGAGTTTGCATCCCATGGGGTTGAGGGTGTAATTCCAGCCAGTCTTTCGCTGGGCAAGTGCTTGGACCACTCTCCCTTCTATCCTTCAGAGCAGTCCTGCACAGAGCTCCCCAGGCATCCAGGGGCTCACTGGGGGACACTGTCTTTTCCTGGGCCACTGTCTTGTGCCTGTGCTGCTGGGAGGCAGATGTAACCAGGACTGTTGGTGCTATCGCATGGTCGTGCAGACAGTCCCTCACTTTTTAGGAGTTTCACCAGCGCCAGCAAGAGTGGAATGATTGCACCTTAGAAGACTGCACAGCAGCACCTTTCACTGAAACACTCCTTTGCCTTGTGAATTCTGTGGTGTGTTGATACAAAACAACCAGATTGCATTAGAGATCTAGTCCTTGGCTCTGAGCATCCTAAAATATCTGGCACTGCCAAAAGTCTGCCTTAAGACCAGTGGCTTAAATCAAATACTGTCAATATATATGTGCTGCTCCACCAGCTTGAGTTTAGCGATCATACGATTGAGTTGAGCCCTCTGAAAGCAACACAGCTCACATATTTCAACAATGCCACGCGTAGTTTAATCAATCTATTTAGATTTTCACTTTTGATACGGCCCTATAAGTCAGTTCATAAACACTAGAAGATGTAAATGATAGGCATGGACTGTAAGTCAATACTTAAAAATCATTGTAACAAGCTACAAAGCCACGAAGATGAAGGTGAGACTGCCCAGAGCTGAAACAATTCAGATCCTACTGCTACATATAGTACATGCAAAAAAACCCCCTAAGAGCAATCTTAAATTGTACCAAAAACACGTATGCTCCGCTTATTATGGGGGTCACCTTCCTATTCCATCTTAAAACTTAAACCCTCTTAACTTAAACCCAAACTTAAAACTTAAAACCCACTAATTGTGTTTAGGACTAAGACAGCTAATTATCAAGCACATTGACTTTTTGCTTTAGATCTGCTAGATGATATTATAAGGCTCTCAGGTATTAAGAAACTTGCAAGTTCTTTAAAAGTTTGAATGCAAAATCTAAATTATTTTGATACATGAATGAACTGAGCTTGCTTCCCTTTGCATTTGGTTCTCTGATATACTAATAATGGAGAGAAACTATCGTTCAGTGTACTCCTTTCTTGGTAGGATCTCAAAAAAGTTTTTATCTTTTGTTAGAACAGAGTTATTAATGCAATGAACATCATAACTAACTAATACAAGTACTAACCTTCTCCAGTCAGAGGATTATATACACTGGGTTATATTTGGGCAGCTGCTGAGGAATTGTGTCAATTAGACACCACGAGCAGAGGAATTGATTACAGAGAAGAGTGAAGGTAGTCAATCTATACAAATGTCATCATGTGAAGCCAGAAGAGTTGGCATAAAAGGCCCCCCCAAAACATACCAGGTTTAACTTCTGGGAGCACAGGCTCCACTCTGTCAAAAGCTTGTGACTTTGGGCTAAGAGTGTCCAGGTGGGAAACACAGTGCAGATGACACTGGCAGCGTGCTAAAGCCAAAAGAAAACAGCAACTGAAGGTAAGAAAGGACAAGATACTGTCAGAAGAACTTAGTTCAGTATTATCTTGGCAAGAGTTTCTACAAATAGCGTTAGTTAGGAATTATACTGGACATTTCTTCTCAAGACAAATATGGCTCAGAACCCTTTGGGTCTGTGTTATCACTTTCTATTCTGCTGGGAAATTTAGCCACTAGAAAACCCCAAATTTTTCACTTGGCAATGAAGCAACTTAGGTAGAAGTTAGTAGCTGAGCCATTCTGGGTAAAATGAAAGGTTTGAGGAAAATAAATTGACAGAGGAAGACATGTAGTCACCTTCCTTGTACAGGAGGTTAGCCATCAAGGCTCGATCCTCACTGATTCTCTGGGCTGACGTCACTGCTGCTGAAGCTCGGTTTTCTAAAACAGATGGTGCCCCAAGTACCATGTCACAGACTGAAGTGATGGCACGTCAGCCCCGAGAGAGCAGGATCCAGGGATATGATGATGCTGACACATGAGCAGGAAAGTGTGTCTCCTTTCCTGGCTGCGACAGTAGGAGATTGGGATACTAGATGGAGAAACCTGACTGTGATCACAATGGAATCCAATTTAGGATTTTTAAAATGAAGTAATTAATAGATTTACAAACTGTTCACAAAACAGTTACAAGCAGTAGGATCTCAATTTTTAATTATATTCAGTAGCTTTATAGAAAGTTATACCAGGCAGTATCAGGCCCTACAGAAAAAAAAAAAAACACCTTAGTAGTTTAATTATTCCTGTAGGCAAGCTATAATAGAAGCCATTATTTTGAAAAATAACTACTACTACCTGGAAAAATTGATAATTTTGAAATTTTTGACATCTTAGTTTCTCCAAGGAAAACTGTGCCTTGATATTTATACAAAAGGATTATTAAAAAGAGAGGGGACAAGGAAGAACAAACTGTATTGTTTCAATACTGGGCAGAGAGAATAAATGCAGTTGTTGCAGATACAATACTCAAACCAAATCTGGCTGGTTTCTGGTAAGTGTATCAAACTAACACCTGGTTGGGTATTTGGACCGTGGCTGAGTAGGCTACAGCTGAACAAGGCAACAACTTGAAGTACCGTGGCATTTCATGTCAGCAGACACAAATGTAGGTTTAAAATTTTATATTTTTTTTTTTTTTTTACTTTAAATAGCAGTATAATTTTGGGCACTCAGTTCATACAGACTACCTCCGCTGCCACTGTCATGGTGCTTTTTATATCTGTAATTCTGCACTACCTGGGAAAGCACAGTCAGTGGTTACAAGGAAAACTAACTCAGAGAAGTAACAAATAGTTTCTAGTTCCCCTTATTGGGTTTAACCAGTAAATGGAAAAGCTGAACCCAAGTGAAAGCTAACCTATCTGTACTACCCCTGAAGAAACTGCCATAGCTCAGAGACCACAATTTGATGACATTTGGTATTTTACTAGGTTATAAAAAGAAATTAAATTAAGGGAATTTATTTTGCCTCTCCTTCAGGCTGTCCCACAAGTAACCACAAAACTGTGTAGAAAGGTGCATTAAAAATTAAGAAACAAAGACTGTTTTACAGAAACTCACGTTCCTCCTTGCCAAACAGCATAATCCATTCTCCAATTTTAAACACAGATGTCTTCCATAGCTTTGAAAACAGTTATGTCCTTCACAAGCAAAACAACTACATAGCTGAGAAATCTTAACGGAATATCTTTACGAAGAGACCATATTAATAAAAGACTTACATATCTATCCATCTTATATAGAAAGAGTATCTTTGTGGCTAGATGAGATTATTTGGATGAAACACTGAACCCAGTATGAAGAATAATATAAAATTTCTCTCAAAATTAATCAAATTTATAATAAGGGCATGGAAACTTAAAAAAAAAAAATATTACTAGCACAGTAATTTTTTATAAAGTAGATATTTAATTTGTGTTCAGAGGTCATCCCACTTCAAAAATATTTTCATCTAATGTTTTGTTTCCGTCCTGTTAAAGATTAAGTCTGAGAATTCAGACCAAGTTTGTAACTGCAGAGAATGTATAGATACTTTTGAAAGCGGAAACTATTTTCATGCTTATAAGTAATTCTGTGGGAGTGAATGTATTTGCAGCTTCCAGGCCAGGCAGGATGACCTTTCCTGAACTTGTAAAATCAAATCAAATAAAAATAGATTCAGACTTTCTTAAAATGAAACTGTTTGAAAAACAAGCCAACTAACTGAAACACTGGAAGAAAACAGAACAGGCACTAGCAAATACATTTAAAAATGAAATTTTAAACTTAGAAAATTACAGCATTTATATCTCCGTCCCTCTCTTTCTCTCTCATTCTCTGCCATTTCTATATCATTCTTATCAGGGCTCTGTCAGCCCCTAAACTGACATTTTCCCATCCTGATCATTCCCAGGATAGAGAAGAAGGAATTTTTTTTTTCACTTGGCTGATGCAAACAGCAGATCATCCTACAGAGAAACGTCAAGGACAGTTCGGAGTCCTAATCCCTGACCTGCCTGCCCTTTCCTAACTAGCTATTGACATTGAACTTAAAAAGCTGCAATGCTGAGCTGAGATAATGAATTCTGTTTGCTTTTAGCGTGCAAGAGGAAGAGGGCAAGATAGGGGAGGAGGAAGGGCTGTAGATGTAAAGGCTCTGTTATGGTGCCAGTCTAACTTAAACCTCCTAATATCTGAAACTTGTTTAAGGAAAATAACTGGAGGAATAAACACTGTTTTTCCCCTGGAGCACAGTGGGTGGGAAGGACAGTACAGGCTAAAAGAGCATCGTTAAGTGTTGGTGGCCGTAAGGTACCCACCAGGAGAGCGCAGCCTGGCCAAGTCCCGAGAAGCTGGAGATTGCACGCAGCGTGTGCAGACCCCGTGTGCTACGTCCATGCTTCCTCCTCGGCATTTTTTCTAACTCTGCTTCTTACTTTTATCTTACTGCATAGAAACACCCAGAATTATGCTCACATTAACCAGACAGGCCAAGTTGCCCTGGGCCAGTGAGTTCCTGAGCTGCAGTGAGCTGCACGCCGACGCACATTTGCAGCCCCAGGTCACCCCTGCAGCCTGTGGAGAACATCTCGGCATCTCGCTCCTGGCCATCGCTGGCCTCCCACTCAGGCACAGAAGAGTTCCTGCAGCTCAGGTCCTCAGCACCTGCTTATGTGCCAGCACAGGGACAGGTCCCCCCTCAGAGTCACTGTTACTACTCCACTGACGCATCTGAGGAAGACCAGAATTACTAATCTGACCATCAACCAAGACTCCAAAATCATCTCTGTTTCTTTCTAGCATCAAGTGCTGTGTTCTGTAGCTTTGAATTATGTTCTTTATTCTTTAAGCAATTATTTGTTGGTTTGGGAAAATTTAGGAAAGAGTACTTATCGTATTTAAAATTTGGAGAGTAGCTCACCTTCACAGATGTTTCTGCCCTACTATCACTTACTCCTCAAAAACTCCATTAAAGTCTAAATTAGAAAATGATTAAATTTTGCTATCCTGATCCCAGGAACATTCAACTTTGAACGCCTGCCATCCACATTTCTAGAACGTTGAGTCAGAAAACCTGTAAATCCTAATGTAAGCCACAAGACTTATTATTTTTAAATAGCATTTGCTGCTTGTACTTATATTATATTGATATTTTTACTAAGTTTTCAATTAAGGATTCATTAATCACAGCCTGAGGATAATGATTACTGCTTCTGGAAGGTTAGCTATTTTGTTATTTTGTATTTTTTAGCTCTAAATACTCACAATTAATATTGTAGTAATCCTAAAATGCTGAGTGAAAACAACAGAAGTACTGTTGCTGTTATCAGAAATACAAACAAGAAATATATTTCTAAATCAGTATTAAAATTCTGAGAATGCTGTGAAGATACAGTTCTTCCAGATGATGCTAGAGCTAAGCACAGAGAGCAATAATTCTGGGATGATTCATTAAGAAGAGTGAACAGTTGCATCAAATTATGTAGACTTGTGTGAATTTGTTTACTTTCTTCTAAGGCACACAGCATATGCAGTAGAAAAAACATACTAAACACCGCGATTTCTTCTTGCATATTTAAGTAATTTTGATAAGTAGATATTACTAGAATGGAAAAGGAAATCAGAAATAAAATGAGAGTTGGAGAAATCAAATTACTTTTTGTACTTCTAGAAGGATTAGTTTACCAGTTTTTAAAAATCATTACCACTGTTAACTATTAATATTTAAAAATTTTAGCTACTTCTACTTATTGCTACCATAGGAAAGCCAGATTTTGTCTCACCTTATTCTGAGACACTATAATGCAAAGTCAGCAACTGTGTATGAAATGCCAGCTCTTCCAAAGTCCAGGGGATTGACTACAAGTTAAAATTCATCTTAAAAGTTTAAATTCTTGCATTTTATTAACTACATCTCTGTAGGAATACTGATCAACTATGCATTAACCTCCATGTAGCAGAGGGATTAACTACAAAGGGTTATCTACTAGTCTACAAATGCATAAACCATATGAAAACTTGACATAAATTTTGAGATGTAGCATTTTATCAGTTCTGCAACTGACCCTCCTCAATGAGGAAAATTCAAAGTCAAGCTGACAAGTGAGATTGAAATGGTTATTTCTCAATTCTCCTCACTCATTGCTGTGTTGACTCAGTCTTTGCAAAACAGAGCAAAACAAAACAAAACAAAAAATCCAGCTGCTGAAACAGAGCTTTTTCTCTCATCTCTTCCCAAACAGGCTAATCAACATAATTCATGGTAAGAAAGGAGGAAAATGAACATCCTCACATGGATATTTCATCAAGATTCTGGAGAGCTTCATAAAACAGCCTCTTTTAGAAACCATAAAATGAAACAAGACATATTTCTAGGGTTGTCAGCAGGTAGATCCACTGGTTTTGTGGTAAGTAATCTCTTTGGGAGGAAGTCTTTGCTCTGATGTCTGTGTTGGATGTTCTGTGGCTCCCCCCAGCCGCACCAGTGCAGGTCTGTTCACTGGAAGAGGAGGCGGTGATGATATTGCTTCTAACAACCAGACTGAAGTATAGCCTGAGGCTATCTTCCAAAGCCCCCTCCAAACAGCCTCTAATTAATTTTAATCCTGCCACTCCAATGAGTCCCGAGAGTGCAGCAACCAAAACAAAAAAAAACCTTCATCAAGTCATTCAGAAAAGCTTTGACGGCATTGCTTCAAGATTTTAGGGCTCCAAGCAGAAAGCACTACAAAAAGCTTTTAAATGCAATTTTCCTTCAGTTTCTTTATTTTCTGTCCTCAAAACCATAAAAAGCCTATTTCCGATGAACAGTATAGTTCCCATGCCTCTGCAGGCCCCCCAGCTTCACACTACAAGGTGGGTGGCAGGTCTCAGGGAAGCCCACCTTGGACATCTGTAGAAATGGCCTTCCATAGCCTGGGCTAAGCATGGCAGACCTGTCCCCCTTTACGTTCTCCTGCAGGTCTCCATCACCAGGCAGAGAGCCTATTTGCAAAAGTGGAAACAAGCAAAACACAACCAACCAGCATTCTGACACCGAACATCCAAAACTGTAACCTAAATCTCCAGTGCCATCGTTGCCTTTAGTACTGGTTCACTCCAATGAACCATCTGTACGTAGCAAGAAGAGCTGCTCTCTGAACTCATAAAACTACCTCTTTTCTTGTATTCTTCAGTATGAAAGTAGAAATGCTCATTCTATTTTTGTCTAGCAGGAGAGTTGATATAGCTGCTCACGCAGCCGAGCGAATATGAAATTTTGGGAACGCTCTCAAATTTAGCAGTAAAGACGCTCTGCGTGGTACACTTCTCTGCACCAAATTTAATGCAATTCCATTTTGCCAGAAGAAACACTCACAGAAAACAAAATTCTAAATTGCTATAGAAGAACTCCCAAAGTGAATTTTAAATTTGAATGTGCATAAGATACTGGTAATGGAAAATGTTTATAAATAGAACGAAGGTGTTCATGAAAAGGGAAGCTCAGGAAGACAAGTACTAGCAATTACACTGTGATTTGAATAGGTGGGGAATATTTCCTTGTGAATCACCTTTGCAAAAAAAATGTATTCCTCAGTTTGTTCGATTTTAGATGATTCATGGAAGGAATTAAGTTTTAAGGGTTTCTTGGGAAAAGGACTTTGTTTGGCTGGAGATGCTTGTGTGAGCAGACAGAGACACTTAAAATGGTCTGTTAATGACATATCGGAGAAAGGAACATGAAAGAGGGCTGGATTAGAAATGCAGACAGATGCGCACGCACACACCACCACCCCCCATTATACAGGTTATAAACTGGGGCGCACACGGTATTTTTCCCCACATTTCCACAGTTTTGATTCAGCATATAGAACACACATACATATTTTTTCCTCATTGCTCAATGCATGGCCCCCTTTATTTACTTTATACAATACAAATGCTGCCCTGATGTCCAAGTTATTAAATTCCTTGTAAGCTTTTCTTCAAATCCCTTGTGATACAAGGTGCTATTATTACCTCTATTTTACTGACTGCGGAGCTGAGATCTATAGTGATTAAAGAAAAAGTATCTTCAAACTGTGGATGCCTAATTAAGAGAGGTCTACAAACTGTTTTCTCAGAACACTCCTTATGTGTCCAAAATGGTCTTCAGTAGCAGTTGTGAGCACAAATTCAGACCCCTGCATCTCAAATGAACCATGAAGAAATTGAAGAATACCCAATTAGTAACAGTCTGTGAAAAGTTAGGTTGAAGTGAATTAACTAGCATCACAAAGGAAAAAAGGTGGCAAAGGAAGGGAAAACAATCAGCTTTCCAAGGCAGCATTCAACCATCTTAACCATCAAATAATCCTTTCTTCTCCTTTTCTTTGGCTGATTCGCTACTTCCAACTTCTGGAGTAGACAAAAGAGGGGTTCTGCAGATAGCAACGTCCTCCACCACAACCCCTGGTCCTTCCTCCTCCTCGCTTGCTGGCCCCAGCAGGGGTCACTCAGAGCCCAGGAACGACAGACTGCCCAGCACGGCTCAGGCTCAGGATGGGCAACCTATGGATCTTGCTAATATCACCATGATGTGTCACCACGCTGTGCCAACCTTATTTGGCATTTTTATTATCCCCGTATTTCTGATACTAACTTGGTGCCCAGCATATGCCATGCCAGGCAGCCAGACTGGCTTTGGTCAGCACCATCTACAGGTGGTGTCGGCTCAGCCTTCTGCTGCTTTCCATCAGCCTCCTTTCCTGGAAAAAGATGGTGCCATCCACATAGTCTTGCTGTTTCAATACAGAGACTGTAAGAATCTAGACATGGATGGTCTTATCTTACTCCCTCCCCTTAGCTGGTGATGAACCTCTCTCCCCCCAGCAAACTGCCGGAGGAGGACAAACCCTACGTGCTGCTGTGAAGCCCATGTTATATGGAAATAAGAGGCTCCTCCTTCTCACAGGGAAGAGATGAGAAGTGCCAAACACAATGTTATTCTGTAGCTTCTGCCATGGGGCGAATCTGCCAAACAGGAAACACCAAAACCGCAAAAATTCTCAAGAGCATCACGTATCTCTAGGACAAATGCCCAAGCATAGATATGGTCCAGCGTGCAACAGCTTGGAGCTGAAAACGAAGGATGATCTCAACATCTGGCTGAAGTGTGCCCACTGCAAACAGAGCCTTGTGGACATCTGTTCAGATCTAACCCCATCCTCATGAACGCATGAGAAATGCAGGATATGGAGCTTTCTTTTAAAGCTTACCATGTGAGTAAATGCTCACAGAAACTGCAAAAGATAAATACCTGATGCAAAATCCACCCACTGCCAAAATGTAAAGTTTGAAATCTAGGCTGGAGGTTTTTGGATAAAAGGCTGGTAGAATTCCTTAATATAAACAAAAAAAAAGTATATCTTTTTTTTTTGTTAAAAAAAAGACTCAGCTACTTCATTTGTGGGGGAAAAAAAAAGAAAGCCTGTGGTAGACATGGACAATTTCCAGTTGAAGTGGTTTATGCCTCACAAAGGTAAAAGCAGTTGAAAATAGCATTTTGTAATAGGAAGTATAACTACCAAGGCTTTGTGCTGTGAAATGCTAGCACAGAATGTCTCAGAATATGTCCATAGGGCAGGGATACTGGCCAGACCTCACCAGAATTCGCAGTGGCAGCAGATGACTTGTCAGGGAGATGCTAAAAGGCAGGGAAGCTCTGCATCCCTACGTGGAGTCCCCAGCCCAGAGGGCAGAAAAGGCTCTTCAGACACTCTCTTGGAAAGAAGGGGGTGTCGGCACCACACGCTGTGTCTGACAGCATGGAAAGGCTAAAAAGCTGCACTGTGTCACTAGCTTAGAAACGTTCCCTCTGAGTTTTTCTAATGAATGCACTATGGAATATTCTAGATTTACACTAATAGGATGCTTATGTGTAAAGAAATGCTTTATGCTTCCAAGGTCTACGTATTCTACTCCATTAAATTCCTTGAGATCTTTTTAGTATTTACATGCTACCTCCTTGCAAACAATCCCGTAGTATCTGGAACGCTCCAAAGTGTCTGTGCCAAATACAGTGATTCATTGCACTGCTTTAATAATGGGCAAGAAAAGAGGCTTTTGAGTTCTGTAACCCATAACAACTTTGAAAAGAACAAAGGACCCTCTCCAAAGTCACTGAAGTTAATAGAGCTCTTTTCACTAAAGCCTAACCTGAGTTTGTGGAACGACTAAGTATAAGCTCCCTGCCATCTCACTCAAGATATTCTCTAGCTGTGCCGATAGTGGCTGTTCATTTTCTGCATACCACTGTAATGAAATAAAATCATGGAAGGTTAAACAAAGACACTGATGGTCTATAGAGGTGATTAGAACCAATGAAATGGAACCAGCATCCTCTGAACTGCCAGCTCTCCCCAACGCAGCCAGCAACACACCCGGTCTTCCAGAAGGATTTTTCAATCCTGTGTGTGCTTAAACAGTAAGCATTAATCTATATCAAACAGATCATTCATGCACACTAAGGAAGCCATTTTCTCTCTTCCTTTTCCAAGGACCACATTTCTCTCTCCATCTCTGACAGAGATCTCCCCCAGAAGACAACACAGAGCCCACCTTTCCAGGCAGCACGCTGAAAAGCACAGACAAAAGCATCAAGAGAAAACTGGTGAAGGACCATTATTTGAACCTGGATTTTAGGTCTCTTGAGACCAGCTCACTGACTTTTAAACCCATTCTTTTTTACAGGCAGATATACAGAGAGGATAATAGGTTGATTAGCCATAAAGAGTTAAGTGGGGGGACTCTCCCTTAACACAAGAATTCGAACTCGTTTATTTTTCACAAGACACATCTAATTTAGTGGTATTTCAGTCATTCATTTTGTTTAAATACATTTTAACTATCTTACATATCTACGTGGAAAAAACTCACAAACTCTAAGAATTCATTCCAGAGAATCCCCTAGATTAGGGATTTAAATAAAAGACTCTCATGGCAACACCCAGCTTGTGAAAATTTGTTTCAGTTCAATGTTTTTCTTCTTCTTTTGGAGCCAATTACTATTTTTGAACCCGGTTTTCTAAGGACCCAATCAGGAAATGATCTTGCCTGCCTGACAGTTCCCACCTCACTCCCAGTTTGGCCAATTTTGGCCAAAATGAAAGAACAGCAAAAGTCTCGAAGACATTTTGTGTTACTACAGATGTTGAGAAATTGCTTGCCGCTTGCAGGAAACGATGTTCCCACGGAGAGAAAGCCCAGCTGCTGCACAGCCCATGTGGCCACAGCTGGCAGAGCGACCAGCATGAGCATCAGCTGCATGAGCCACAACACATTGTCCCTCGCACAGCTAAAATGCCAGAGAGATGGAAAGAGCTGTAGGTTTTGCCATGGGATAGACAGAGGGGGTACTGGGCATGGCCTTCATGGAAAATTAAGCCTTGTGGATTTGCTTGCCCACGGACCAATTTGTTTTCCTGTAGAATATTATATTTTAGAAATGCGTAGTCTTAGGTTAAGAAGGACCTTCGGATACAAACACCAAAGACGAAATTCAAGTATGTCATAAAACCTTTCATCAGTTTCTTCTATCATATCATGAAAGCATTATGAAGCGCTGGGTTTCTGTGGCAAACGTTCTGCTGGTGTTTTGCCTGCTTGCCAGTATGAGATAACCAACTCAGGATGGGTAGATGTGAGGATTACTGGGAATTAGAAAGAGGCTTAAATGACACTTGATGTGAGCTGACATTAGTCCGTAGCACGCAAAGGCAGAGAAGCCATACCCACTGCTTCATTAGAAAAGCGAATGCCTGCCCAGATCCCCACTGCAGCATCCACTGCACGCTAATGGAAGGGGAGGGGGACTCGGAATTCAGGAGGAAGCGCACCCGCACCTCTACACTGCTCTTTTGTATTTCAATTTTCTTTGGCCAGTGGGGATGATTTTATAGCATCACAGCAGAACATTATCTTTTATACTTTGACAAAATGAAACCGAGTCCTTGGGATTTTTTCACCCATTGCTCTCTTGGCTACTTCACTGCAGTACTATTTCATTACTTATTGATTTTTCAACATGCTGTCTGCATCGCTGTAATTTACACAAGTTCTGATAGCCCTCAGCGATTCTTAACACCTCAGGGTGAGATCATGGAGTTCACTTGAGATACCAAAGGTAGGCAACAAGTTCTTCAGACAAGACGACAAATTGACAAACTTGATAGTCAAGGAGGAAATTTGAGCAGCTGGAGGCATATCATAACCTAAATTATCAAGATATTTTTCTTAGCCAAATTGAATTAGAGCAAATTTGTACCCCAGAAATTACTCTCACGTACAGTTAATAAGGGACTGTAAAGCGTATGGCTAAAACCCAAGAAATTAATAATGCATGCCCCTTACATGGCAGTTGAACTAATGCTATTTTTGTTGTAACTGGAGATAACCACTGGTCTACAGATAGGCTTGTTATTAGAGGATGCAGCTTCATCATGAACAAAGAGAGTGAACTACAAAGAGCTTCTCTTACATTGAGGTAAGCAACTGGTTCTTTTTCAAGCACTTTTCCATGTTTCTGCCAATTTGAATAACTCCGAGGCAGTCCCCTGTGGCGAGGGCTGTGTTCACCTGGACCAGAAAGGATGGATGAACCTGATGTCTCTGATACAACACATTGTTTTGAGAGTATAAGTGCCCATCTCCATTCTGCTGCCTCGGAGATCCAAAATGGGGATTCTTCTGCAGGAAAGCGGTCACTGCCTAGCAAAATGAGCTCTAATCTTATCAGAGGGTCTGATCCTACTGGTATCATGCACACTGATAGCACTCCAGATCACTTTAGGAAATCTGAGTCAGTACTGACTGGCCTCTCCTTTCCTTTCAACTACAAAATGTTTGAGACATTTTTTAAATGCCTATTCCTCTGCAGTTGGAATAACATTACTATGAGCAAGCTTGACTGTTTAGCATGGCTTCCCTCTCATTGAACTATAATTTAGGAGAAAAAGATTTATACAGAAGTCTGAGATGACTTTTGAGTAAGGTCTCATGAACCCTACATTATAGACTGCTGTATCTACATGTGTGGAAAGTCTCCTACCCTATAGGAAAATAGGAGACTGAATGGACAATTGGTGAAATAAACCCCACAGCTAGTAGCTACTATCGATTCTCTTGACACATCACAATTTAAAGAAAAGTAAGTTTCATTACAAGCGAAAACATACATAAGACTTACAGAATTCATCTAATGAAGGATGAGAAGAAGATCTTGTGATAACCTTTATGGGTGAATGTTTACAGTATTTTATCACCTGCTGTGCTGTAAAGAAAAGATAAAAGTAATACAAAATAAAACTTGAAAGGACCTTGAATGGGTTTAACTGATGAGCTGGAAGTATAAATATTTCATATGGTAGCATGTGGACATATGGCAGAAACGCTTTATGGCATGCAAAAGTAAAATCTGAAACTCTGAAGACAATTTCCCTCCAAGGTGGTTAGCTAGCAAGCATCTTCCATGCAAAGTGTAATCCAGTATGATTCAGGTGGATGGGGTATCCTTCTGAAAGATCCTGTCTGGAAGATGAGCCAAGTATCTTGTGGGATGGATGGAAGTGCTCATAGACCGCCAGTCAGGTGGTCTGCCAGAACTGTCTGTAACAGGGGAGATACTAAAAGCATTTTGTAGCACACACATCAGGATGCCTGTCCAATGTTCATAAAATCTTGGAAAACAGGACTAGGACACCCCTCCTGAGGCTGTCTGGCCCATTTCCCTGTACCATGAACTAAACCGACAATACTCTCAGTGCTATTCCATATGCCCAACCAATGCCTTTCAGACCTGGTATTTTTATGTGCAGGTGGATTTCCCGATAATCTCACTGACTTTCAGTTTGGAGATGCTGTAAGAGAGCTCTTTAGAGGAGTACAGCAGTATCTGAAACAGCAGATAAAAACCCACATCACCTTGCACACCTTTAACAGACCTTCCGCAAGCTTAAAGATAAAAGGATTTCTTCCACCATCAGGTTGTCATAAAAGTCTGAGGCTCTTGCTGAAGCGTGCGTGTGAGGACCTGGCTGATTCATGGCACGGCTCTATCTCTTTGGGGCCAAGACTGCATTTCTATTCTGTGTTTGTAATTTCTCTCAGAGTTCATAAGTGTCCTTAGGCACTGCGAGAGTATAAATAGAGTAGAATAACAAGCCCATGCTGTGGTGCAGTCTAGACTTTGCCTATGAAGTCCAGCATCCAAGATGATGTTAACATCAACTTAAACAAATATTAAAAAATAACTGAGACATACAGTGTTGAAAAGCTTGGATTGAAAAACCGATTAAAAGGACATTTTTCCCTTGGAAAAATATGATACAGGTATACTTAGATTTTATTCTTTCTTGAGCTAGCACCCATGACAGCAGGCAGTATGATGTCATGAAGTGGCAGAAATCTGCATTAATAGCAAGATCTCCAGACGCTTCTTGAGAATTTCATAGATATTTTTGTGAGAAAAGACATCCCGAAAGCTGCAAATCATCCTACACATCCTACACTTTCAGAGGGGTGAGAGGGGTTCCAGTATCCCCCCAGAAGAACTCAATCCAGGCAAGAGTCAACTTGGGAAAGGCCATGGATGAACTGGCTCTATTGCATGGAAAGGAGTGAAGAAAAAAGGAGATAAAGCCAAAAACAGAGCCAAGAGGATATGAAAATGTCCTAAACAATTGATTATAAAACTCTGCAAATGTAATGAAAAGCCCATGAAATTCAACCCGAAGACTGCACAGAACCCCTGCTGCTTCTCTTCAAGCTGGGAAGATCCCCATTGGTCTCATTTTTGATAGTACTTTATTTAATCTGAAATACTAAGTTTTAAATAAAAAGTTCTTTATTTAAATAATACTAATTTTTTTTGGACACTCTTGCAAGCTGCCACCGTATGCTGGTCTCTTTTAAATGGGCCTTTAAATGATACCTGCACAGGACCAGCTGGGCTTTCAGCATCCCACATTGGGACCCGTGAAACCAGCCAGACATGTGATGTCCATCAGGCCCTACTGGGGTAGCAGGAGTCCTTCTGGTTTAAAAAAATTGCAATGATTAGAGTACAAGTATTTCAGTTTGCTGGAAATCAGATTAAAAAATTATGCTTCAATCCAATTTGGATTTTTCAGAATATTGAAATTCTGCACGAAGCAGAAATCCCACATTTCTAGAACCTATACTCATTATAACTATTTAGAGGGATTTATTGTATAACTCAGGAAATCAAATTGCACACAATAATTTTATATCAATAATATCAGTGCTTCATAAAACTCAGCTCATATCTTCAGAAGAGATTTAATTTTGAAGTAAATATTTTAAGTTTCTTTATAATTTGTCCCAGTGCTTTACTAAACAACCTGTTACACATTACACTGTATTTCTCATTAATTTACAAACTTCAACTTTCAGCTATTAAGAGTGCGATGCATCCTTCTCTGCTTGGTTAAAAGCTTTCTGATATACATACTCCTTTTTATAACCTAATTGTAAAACTTTAAAAAACTCTCATTATTCTACTGCAAACATACTTGCATTTCTCAGAAACCAAAACCAAAACAAATGCAAAGAAAGGCCAAAATGGGGAAAAAAATTGGTGCATAAGGAGCTGAGCTCTGTTTTGGGTCAAGGAGAATGAACAACAACAAAAAAAAATCATTAATTATTATTATTTTTTAAAATTGTAATTAATTTGGAGTGTAATTCTTAAATATCGACTATTTGCTCCTTCAATGATGGAAATGGATCTCGGCTGGCTGGCTGACACCCTTGCAGGGGTGAGATGGGGATAAGAAGTCTGGCACCAGGAGACTTTCTCTGAAGCTCCAACGCGCTTCTTGCAAACTCCTCATGGATGTCTGTTCACTAAGGGGTGTTAAGTGTGATCACGATAAAAAGCAATCTGACTCCAGGCTGAATAAACAGAGATGGCTTTTTTCATTCTGTTTTTTTTTGGGGGGGGAAACCTGACCGTTAAATTAAAGATGGAAAAATCTTTTCTAAGTAATGCCAAAGCTATGGAGCGAAATACAAAATTCAGAAAGTCAGAAACCAGAAAGCTCTCAAGTTCCTCCAGTGGCTAGACTGGCCTTGCTTTGCATGTGCATTTCTGGTTTTATTTATTTTTTATTGTTTTTAATCAAACAACTACCTTAAGCTATTGCTTTTTAAAATTGTCAAGTATTTACATAACGCTATACCTGCAAATGAGACCATGTTAATGATATTAATATTTACGGACCCACAACAATATTTTATTTTGTAACTTTAAAGGAAAACATGAATGACCTTATGAGAACCTTAATGGCATCACTTCCTGACTTCGCTTTTTTTATAATTCCCACACTACATTAAAAGCTTCTTCTGTTTCACAGATGTGCGCTTGTGCACATACATGTGCATGCACACTCATACTTATTTACAATTTTGATTGCATGAACCTGTTTATCAACGTTGTGTGAATAATGCCAGGAAAAGATACTCTTCAAAAAATCAATACGTTGAAAGTGCTGTTTTAGGGTTGCAGTAGTTGTTGGTTGTGTTTCTGAGTTATTCCTATTGACCTGAGTTCAAAAACAAGGTATTGATTTATAAAGTACCTTCAGTAAATAAATGCACATTCTTTCTGCTAACCCTAATAACCTGTAGCATACAGAGCAGGTCTTCAGCTCAGCTCGGGGAAGCGCTGCACACTCTGTCAAGAGTTTTCCAAAAGCCGGCAGACTTTTTTGACGGAAAGGATAATGGAGATAACATGACGAAAGCAACGTGACTGACTGGGCTGGGCGCAGAAATTAAGAGAGGGAGGAGGAAGTGAGAGGGTGATGGCTTGTTCTTAAAGGAAGTCCTGCAAATTACTAGGTTTGTTGTGTATTTGCAAGCGACACACTGGAAAAACCTGGCAGGTTTTACCTGGTGATGTGCACAGATTTGTCTCCACTTCTGAACAGTCAGGATGCATTTTTACCTTTCATGATACGTGCACTCTTCTCTGCCTGAAGGATAAAGTCCGTACTAATTTTCAGATTTTTTTTAATTAAAAAAAAAACCAATAATCCAGCACGTTTTAGAATAATGCTGCTACATCTAAATTGGCAGCAGTTTACGGGCATGATGACTTGAAGGAGCAAATGGTACCTGCAGCTTGACCACACCACTACAAAACTGGTACTACAGCCTGGCTGTCGGCATCACCACAGGGAACCCCAGCCCGCTGGTGACTGCTGCCACAGCACAAGCACCTGGGCATTAAATCCGCACATCTAGGGACCTGCATTAGGCTTTTAAAGTCTGCTACAGCTGCTCTCTAATTTGGGATTGCTGTCACAAGTATGTCTGTCACCAACACCGTGCTATTTTATCATGTACCAAGCTTTACAGAGAAAAATGTCCCATATTTTTTCTTTACCTTACAGTGCCACATGAAACCAGTCTTATGGGAAATGAGATGAATAGAAATGTTAACAAAAAAAATCCAAAGATAAAGGATAAGTAAAAAATATTAATGCAAAGTGACCATGCCTGTTTTGATAGTCTGTGTTTTAAGTCTCTTATGATAATTACTGTTCAGAGAATCAAAATAAAAATCTAACTCGCTTAGTATGAGAATCTGGCTATATTGTGATTATAAATCTCTATTACACTTGTGCAATAAAATGTCTGTGCTCCACAGAAGCTTTCAGTTTGGGCACCATCTCATTTGAGCATCCCAGGGGACTGCCAGCAGCAAACTGCAGGGAAAACAGACCCAAACCGGCAAATCTGAGAGGAGACCCAGAAAGGCAGCCTTTATCCAAAGTATGTATTCTGATTTAAAAGAAAATATTTCTGCTGTCACTGTTTTCCAAATCAAGCACTTATCCTGAGAGGGCCTTTCCTTCTAACAGTAAGACCAAATATAAGGTGGGATGCCTCAACAAGACCAAGTTTGCATTGCCAGCAAACTGACAACGTGACAACTATAAAAAGATGGTTATTACAATACAAGAAAGAGAATTATCACCAAAGCTCTGTTCTCACTCTATTTCAAAAGATAGTTTCTATTTAACTCTTCCATAGCACCTTTCAACTAATTTCCCACTGCAGACTTCGAGGAATTAGTTCAACAAGTCAAGTAGTAAGGACACAGCTGAACGCTTTGCTTGTTACATAGGAATCCTGTTGTTTAGAAAGTACAAAAATTCATCTGAATTTTCATACAATCAGAAAGGTTATAACACCCAGATATTGTCCTCACTTGTATTGCTACGGAGTGATCCTGTCAACAACCAATGGTCTTTTTATTGCCAGTCTTTATCTCTCGGTAGCGTGATGCGCACCCAGACCCAGTGCACAGTCCCAGACTGGGGCCCAGCGCAGCCGTAAAATCCACTGGAAATTTTCCAGCACAGCATTTTTTCATGAGATTTGTCAGCCACAGAACACTTTATGGGAATGTGTTAGTTTAAGCACATCTCGTGAGGAGTCCCAGCAGGTTTTCAACAGACACCCTCCTGCCTTCTCCACCCTCACACACCCGCCGTGCAGCCCCCGTGCGACGCTCCCTGTTCGCTGTGCCCGTATGATGGCATCTGCTAACACCAACCCGGTTGAGTTGGTCTCATCCTTTCCTAAAGCCATCAGACAACCACTAAGATGAAAGAAGGCGGCTGCATTAGTAAGCACATCTCAGCAAGTTGTCCTACACCCTGTACAAACAATAAATATTTCAGGTATCAGTATTGTTTATGAGAATCTATCAATTTAGCTCAGTATAAAGGGAAAGACAAAGGCAGCCAAAATTAATGACATTTTTCAGACAATGAAATTTTTAGGAGAACTGCATGTTTACTTTAATAGTTTATGAATTTGAAGTGGCTGATCTATCCCTATTTTTACTATCGTAAACCATTCAGATGACAAATGTTACAAGTATTTCCATAATACTGTTATAACTTAAGTTCATTTCATAGTTTTATTTCATACTCCTCAACCCTTGGATTTCAAAATGTACGGTCTTGCTACATATACAACCAAGTATAAGTCCTCTAAGATCTGTTTCTCAGAAATACTAAGCTGATGTTAGTCTAATTGATCCTGTGGAAGCAGCAATGTTTGTAACTCCTGAGAACAAGGACTTTTCACAAACTGGCAAACTTTCCAGTAGGTAAAATAAATATTCTTATGTCCTTATGTTAGAGGGTAAAGAAACAACACACAGTTATATCAATATACCTCTTTAACAATGCAGTTTAGTTTAAATACTGCATTCTAAAGACTCAAATGATCACACTTTGTGGAGCACAAGCCACAAGCAAAAGCCAGTAACAGGACCCAAAGTAAAGCCCAAAGACTGCAATAGCCCAGATGGTTACAGAAGCCTGGGGTGACCCAAGCTGCAGCGTCGAGCAGTCCAAGCAAGCCTGGCTACCAGCACGAGTCCCTGGGGGTCCCCAGCAGCTTCCCATCCCACCCCAACCCAGGCTCTGCATCACCTGCCCTGACACAATCCTACAGAACATTGGACCCACCTGCTACTGGATCTCTGAGCTTTGCACGTACATTTTCCAGGACAGATGCAATAAAACAAATTTATTGCCCCTTCTCCCCAACGGGATTATAGAAAGGTAAACAAAGAAATTTTGAGTTCTTCAAGGAAAGGCCCCTTGAACTTAAGTATGTGACTGGGAGATTTAAGACCACTGTTCCCAGAGTAAGTCTTGGAGTAAAACTTTTCTTGTCCCAGAAAAAGTTTCTTGCAGACCTCTGGAGAAGATACAACAGTTCAGTTTGAAGGATTGTTTCACTTCAAGACAGCAAAGATTTAGCTGCAGGACTGGTTGTGAACTGTGCGCTGACGTCTCCCTGTGTGAGGAGGCAATTCAGAGCCTGACCAGCAACACAGGCTTAGAAAGCTCAGTTGATGCTGCAGATTAAGGATATGAAACTAATTACGCAAGCCTCATAAAGTGTTATAGAGCAAATCATAATCAAACAAGGGCTGATGACAGGAGATACATGATGGGAGGAAGACCAACAGCTTGTCAGAAACCTTCTGAACGCCCCACACCTTCCTCCATCCCTGGCCCCATTTCCCCCCTGTGCCTGCTCAGCAGGACGGGTGTCTGGTCCCCGTCTCCCAGCCAGGCAGATGTGAACCCAAATTCCACAGCTGCACCGCAGGCGAGCCCTAAACTGGAACCAGACAGGCAGCTGGTGGGCAGCTGTGAGCAGCACCATCCCAGCCAAGGCCCAACACCCAACGCCCACCAGCCATCGCTCCAGCGCCTGGAGGGGCTCTCCTCCACGCAGCGCAGTCATACCGGGACCGGGACTGGGACTGGGACCAGGACTGCCACCGGTACTGTCACAACAGCTATGACCAGACCAAGGTCTCCCCAACACTGTACCTCTACCTCTGAGTGATGGGGCTAAAACCCACGCTCTGTCTGCAGGCTCCCACCACGTGCTCTCGGCCGCAAGCTGCCCCGCGGGAGGAAGAAAACAGAGCACTGTTTTCCCCGGTAGGTTTTCTATGAGTTTTGCTGATAATAACATTACGGTTTTCCCTGCGCTGGCAGTCGGATGAGAGGAGCCTGCAGCCTTCGGAGGGATCGATCGGATCGATCCCAGAGGCTCCATGTCATTTCCAGGGGATTTGCTAAAGAAGCTACTTATGTCCCTTTTTCATTTTCACCAACTCATTACCAGCTGCTGCTGCTCCCTGCATCTCAGCAGCACCTGCAGGAATGAAACCGTCCGTTCCCATCCGCCTGATCCTGATTTAGATACCTTTTCCACAATTAAATGCCGCCGATCGGAGCTGAAGGCTAAAGGCGGGTGACGCCAGCGCGCGAGGTTCATTACCCACCTCTCCCCTCCACGCAGGCACACACAGACACTCTTTTTTCCTTTTTTTTTTTTTTTTTTTTAAAGGGCAGCCCAGCAGCAGACTAAGCAACTGATCCCCTGGCTTAACTTTTAAATTAAGACCATTGTAAATTTGGGAACTTGAGAAGAGATGGAGAGGACACCCATAATCCTTTGCAAATGTCAAGTGGCTCTCGATATTGGTTACTTTTCAAAGGTAGCTAGGCTACAGCGTGCTGCAGTAATGAAAAAGCCCTGCCAGGCCCACTCCATAGGGCTTCAGTCAATATACATAATATTATTGGGCTTTGAAAGGATTAAAGATTGTTTCTTTTGCTTCCTTGTAATATGGTGATCTCTTGCGCTTAAAACTCTGAATGTGCCTTCTCCTTCAGGGGTCCTCCTTCAGGCCCCTTCTCCAGGATGCTGGAGACCCTGGGATGCCCCATCACTGCTCCCTCCAGCGCAGCTCGGTGGTACCCGGCACCCCCAGCGTGTCGCCCCAACCGGACGGCAGAGCTTCCCCAGGACTTACTCGGTCCATGCAGCCTTTACTGCTGACAAAGGCATTTCACCCTTCTTCCACGCTGAGAGAGATGGAAGGGGAATCGTGAATTTTTAAAACAAAAGTTAACACAGAAACTTTTCCGTTATCTACAGGACCCGAAGGTGGACTGGAAAGCGTTGAAATACTTGCAAAAATACTACTTCTCTCTCCACACTACTCAAAAAAGTTCATAGATCCGTGTTTTGACTGCAAGAACTCAGTTCCTCACAAACACCCATTAAATGTGAGAAATCTTAAAAATTAACACCTATTTGAATCTCCCAAGGTTACTCTGAGCCGTCACAGCAGTTTTGTCAGAGGAGGCAGCGCAGGATGAGACCCCAAAGCAACATGAATCCTAACATTAGACCTCCTCTTTGAGTTTGGTGGTTCTGAAACCACCCTCTCCTGCAAAAGGCATGCACAAACCCTGATTTAAGGGATCTTGAACAAAGAACCTTATAGCTGAATTAACATCAAATGCCTATTTTTTGTCTTTTCACACCTGTATTTTCTTATTCTGACATTTAATTACTATTATTTCATTGAATATGGTGAATTTTTCTTCTCAACTACCTTGTATATATTATTATGGCAGGATTCCCTCTGACTCTCCGTTTCACAAAGCCAAACACATAAACTGTTGGCAAGCCTTTGCTCTCAGTTATATTCAAGAGAAATGGAGAACTTGAGTTTCCCGTGTGGGAGAGAGCAGGGTTTGGCATCCTGGATGTTGGATGGAGTTCCTCTGGTCTGGAGTGAAGCTCCTGAGATTTAATGGGAAAGTCTGGGCTTCCAGCACCTGAGCTGATACATTTTATTAGATGTGGACTGATACCTCACCACTGAGTCTTTACTGAAGTTATTAATCTATAACTACTTTTCTGAAAAAAAAGTAGTTGAAAATATTGCTGGTTTTCCCCTAACTATTCTTATGACACTACAGGCTTCAACGAATGAGTTGGAGATCAGAATCTACAAACCCAAGCAGGTGAAGAAGCAATACCTTATGTTCATACTACCGAAATATGGCCAGGACAGAGTCTGATTTACTAGAAGCAGAAATGAGAAAATATTCAGTATCATGCCACTGTAACACAAGACAACACAGACTTACTGGTGCAGTAACATGCACAGCAAGGTCTTACGCTCGCTGTTGCTGACTGTGCTTATCCCACTGGGACTCCACAGGCATTTTCACGCTGAAAATTACCCGGATGAGTAACTTTCCATTTCAGCAGAAGACAGGAAAAAGGGGAAGAGGTACCAGAGGAAATGTTAGAAGTTTTTACACAGTATCTTAGAAACCTAAATCTTGTGAAAATTTTTAACTGAAACCCTAATGAAAGCACTTCTGCAGGTTTCAATCCATTAATCCTAACTAAGGCTTCCCCGCTTTAAAGGCTGATCCAATGTCCATTGAATTCAAAGAAAAACTGTGTAGCTACACCAGTGAATAAAGCCTTTGATTTCAGATTTATTTCAAAAAGAAAAATGTTCTCTATTAAAACAGCAATAAATAATGCAGCACATTTACAGACCAGATTCCATGTTATTTCAGGTGCTGAAAATAGTTTTTCTGAAGTCAGGTGGGATAACCAGATGGGTGACTTCCCACTCAAGTCCCACTGCTGGGACATGATGCTGCCCTGACCCACGGAGGGCACCAGCTCTGACACAGCCAATTTAGTTGGTTTGGCAGGTTTTGGGTGAGTCCTGAGTTAGCTGACACTCTGGCTGTTTGTTTACAGAAATGTAATGAACATAAATGTCCAATTTAAGAATGATTTTGGTAATTCCGATGTGTCATCAGAATTAAAGTAATGCTCACAAAAATTTGTAGTTTTGCTTTATTATAATGCAAATTTCTTTTAGAAGATCTGGATAAAAGAATTAGTAAGATATGAGGATCAAAAAACTGGGTCAGCCTGAGTTCTTAAGCATTTACCTTGACTTTCCAGAACAACAAGTATTCCAAAATGGAATAACCTAAAGCTTCCAAATGCTTCAGGTTTGTCTGATGCTTGTGGGGATGGGCACAAAGATAGCAATGACAGAACAGTTTAGCAGCTGATATCCTTTATAAGATACCTCAAGATACCATAAACTTTCCTAACATCTTGTAAGTATTTTATAAATGTCACAAAAATCCCACTCAGGCTTCAAAGGGTCTGTAAAACTCTACTGTACAGCTCTACTGCAGACATCTGCAGGTGAGGAATCACACGTGAAATGAAGGGAGAAAGAAGAAAGAGTACCAAGAGAGCAGAAGGAGACCAATCAGGAGACTGGAGACACGGACATTACAGCAAGATAATGGGGGAAAAAGGGAATAAGGACCGAAGAGGTATCTATGTAATGACCAGGAGATCCTTTCTCAAATAAACTCTCTTTATAAGTATCTCACTGTCACTTTCTTCTGTGATCACAGAAATCTCAGACTTGGCATGGCACTTCTTGTCTGGCAACTTAGAGGACTTAAGGACTTATCTCTACCAGTAAAAGGTTCTTAAACATGTTTTTAAAGACTACATCACAAACAGCCCAAATCCATGAAAACAAGTGAATTAAAAAAAAAAAAAAAAAGAAAAAAGATTCTAGACTGAGGGCATATAAATTATAAGTTATATACCTCACAATTGTCCATGTATCACTTTGGGGATTTTGTTTTCCTTTTAGTCATAATTTTAATTTGAATTTTCAGGCCAACAGTTGTATTCCTTGAGAAATCTATAATATTCTCCTAGCAGTTTCCTTTAAATAGCTGATGGATCTTCACAATCTAAATTTCAATTTAAAAGATTTGTCTGCAAGAAAATCCCAATCTCAATAAAAGGTAATGCAGCTGAAGCTCTTCAAGCCAGGCTGATGGCAATAAAGAAGCAGTGAGTTTCTATTAGCTAGAATACGTTAACAGATTCCTAGTAATCCTTCCTATTACCACTAAGCACCTGAATACAGATGCCACCTTGTAAGTGAAGATGGATTTTTAATTTCTGGAAAAGTAAGATCCCATGGACACCTTGTGCTGGGAAGAAGGGAGTGGTGCGTGCTAGACCTTCGCCAGTAAAGAGTTTCACATTGCAGAAGTCCATGGGATGCTGCAGAATGGTAAAGTCATTCATCACATGTATTTAAAGTTGAATTTGCTGATATTTTATGGTATTGGATTTTATTTCTATTAACATTTTATGCTGAAATTACAGAATGATTCGTGAGTACTGAATTTTTGATTGCTTTTATACTTGCTGGGACACTATTAACGTTGATTTACGTTAATAGCACTGTAAGAAGATATTAACAATGAAATTTCCAAAAGCACTTAGGATCCCATAATTGGAGTTAAATGACAAAAAAAATGAGGGGATAATAAAGTATAGAGAGAGACAGAATTTTTGACAATACTCCCTCTAAACTGTATTTTTCAGGAAGAATTCGTGCAGGACAATTTTATAAAAGAATAAAGTCACCCATCAAGAAAGAGAACACTTTCTGTACTGACTAAGCAACGTGACGGCAAATTGAGATGTAGGTCAAACACCACCTCCCTCAGGCGCTGGAGACAAACCAAGGATCTCAAGGGAACAATATGGATTTTACATCTTCACACCAGGTGGGTGCCGACAACTCCAAGTCTGTAGAGCACTTTTCTGGACTGAAATCCAGGAAACAGCAGTGGGAGGTTGATACAGGAATGACATTAAACAGGACAGAAATAAGCCAAGTTTTGACTTGCGAGGCTGAGAGAATGAAGTCTCTCAAGAGAAGGATATAAAACGAATGCAACACAGGCAAAGCACACAGAGATGTGGGACAGGGAGCAGCAGAAATGAGGTGTGCTTGTCTCTGATCCAACACTCACATTTGCCTGTTCTCCTTGCGTGGCAGCTATGCCACAAATTATACCCATTATAGAGTGCATGTGGATGGAGATCCATACCGTGCTACACCACTACCAGCTCTAGCCTACGAAAATCACTGTACAGCCATTTGAACGAGCTGTTCCCCGGGGGGGAGAAAAAAAGAAATTAAAAAGCTTTAGGTTTAAATAAGTTCTTTCCAACTTGATACTCCATGTATGAACCTCACAGCACCCATCTACCTTCAACACCTTGATCCCTTCTCACTTATCAGTTCTTGGTAGGCACTGGACAGCTTCATGTTCTACCAATGGAAGTCCTCAGCAAGTCTAAGAATTAGCTCTAGATGTCTAAGGTACCTTTAGGGGTAGAAGCAGGATGAATCTTTTCAATTTCACTGCACAAAATATCTCTAAAAATTGAGTAGTTTCTATGCTTCGTTTCAATCACATCCATATCTCAGGACATGCAGTAAACTTATCCCAAAAAATAATAAATTGGCTTAGTAAAAGCTGCTATCTGACCCAGCAGGGTTGTTTTTACATTTCTTTGCTAGGGTGGGGAAGAAGACTTTGTCCCTGGTTGAGGGCGGGCTGCCTGCATGACAGCCAAGGAAGTGCTGCAGAAAGGCTCTCACTCAACGGAAGACACAAGGGGTGAAACTAGCCCAAACAGAGAATTCTCATCTCACGGAACACTTGCAACTTTCTTTGATCTCAACCCAGGCTAAAACAAATTTAATTTTTGTTTTTAACAGAATTCCCACAAATTCTACTTTGATATCACTCATATATTGTTTTTAAACCTTCTCTTTCCATTAAAAAAGCATCAAAGTGCTTTTTGTTAAAAAGTGCTGCAATGCACTTCGCTGTTTTCAACACATGCAATTGCTCATTTAGTCAAAGAACATATAGGGCAATGTGACAAATTACATGAAAACCTGGAACAAAAAAGTAAACTTGAAACAAAAATCTTAAAATAGACAACATAAAGAAACAAAACACAATGCTTGATTTGCTTCAAGTAGATCTCCAAAAAATGCAAAAGTATTTGTATAGATGTGTTTTATCAGTTTTGTTCAAATAACGTTTTTGTGGGAGTAAGAAGAAAGAAGATATGCCAAAACATTTTCAGCCAGTTTTAATCAAGAAAGTAACTATGAAAATACTACGTTGGAATAAGGTCACTTTGTCATTTTACTCTGACCAGGAAGGAAGACCACGTCAGAGTTCTGTTAAAAAGAAATCATACCAGCACAATTTTATGGTTCACTAAAATGTGGAAGAAAGTCATATTAGAAGTCCAATTACACAGTAATGAATGAAAAGTCTTGGCTGTACTTAGGAAAATAAACATCTAGCAAAAGCAATCTCCCCAAAGCGATGACACATCGGGTGTGTGATTCAAAAATGACAAAAGCCAAGGAAATCTGAAATCGGACCAAATCCAGCTCTGTTTGAGATCTACAGACTTACTGATTTTAAGGCCAGAGGGAATGCTGGGATCTCACAGTCTAATGATTTCATCCCCAAATTTAGACATGAAGCTGCTGTTGCAGTTTTTTTTTTCTTTAAATATAGAAACATATATAAAGAAAAACATAAATTTTAATGTAAAAACTTCAGCTGAACAGGAATTCGCGAGACTGGTTGGCAAGCTGGTTTACCCCATCTCTTACCAACACACAACTTGTCTCTAGTCTGAATTTGCCTACCTGCAGGTTACAGCCATCAGCACGGGGAGGTATCAGCTGGGGGAACCAGCTTATTGTCTGACCACAAACAATAAATACATCGGTCAGTAAACGCAACATTTTGTTATTATACAAAAGTAAAAAGAATTTTTGTTTTGAAAGATTAGACAATATTTTCTTTCAATGGAAGAACAACTGTTCCGTAGAGCTGTATTTTGGCTAAATCTACATACACCAAGTTAAAAACAAACAAACAAAAACCCACACCAAAACCCTTTTATCAGCAGGAACCACACTTGCTTACACAGAAGAGCTGTCAGCAGACCAGAGTAAATAGATCAAATGGAGCTGACATGCTACTAAATTTAATATGCATCCTCATGTCTTTAAAATTCCTATCTACGCATGCATTTAAAAGGTACTTTTGTGTACTTCTTAAGTAATTATATTTCAATAACAGGCAAGAGTATAAACACACGGAAAATTAACAACAAAACCACTGACTGCTACATAAATTAAAAGCTGATTGATGAATAGATAACTTAGATGAATCGTTAAATTGGCATATGATTGGGAAAAAACAACAGATCAAATATTTGTGTAGTGTGGGTGATACGTACCCAAATTACCAGCCAAGCAGACATACCAAGGGTAAGGGCTTAGATAGTTGGAGAAGCAGCTGATTTCCAAAGGCACAGGCAGGTGCTGGGGAAATGAAAGGACAGGCACCAGAGAGTAGAGCAGAAACACAGACCTCCAGAACCAGATAATGGCTGGCAGGCAGGCCTATGAGGACACAAATTGTCCCTCGTCCTGTCACTCTCCTGGATACTCTTCCCCAGCCCGTTTCCCACCTGCTCTTGCACTGTTGCAGAAAGTGGGGCTGAAACTGCAGCCTGAGGGGACCAACACCGAGAGTGTTGCCCCAGGAGAGCAGAGCTGATACTAGGGCACCAGGGTATTATTATTTCTGGAGCAGAAGTATCAGGAAAAGGTGGAGGGCATGTGGAGGAGCTTGTGGGAACAGCAGAGAGAAGGTGGCCCTGCCACTGAGAGCAAGCACTGATGTCTGCGACACCAAATTCTCCCGACGGCCCAGCGCCTCGCCTGCCTCTGGAAGCTACGCCACCGGCTAGCGCCTGCAACATCTCAAGTGGAAAAGTGTAATTTTATTAAGGCCCTTCTAGCTTCACTTTCAGCCTCTGCACTGCAGCACGGCATACAAAGAAAGGTTATGAAGAATTTCTCATTACGGCCACGGCCACAGGATTCATAACATCCCCCGGCCAACCTCCGTTTGCTTCCCTCTGTTAATAAGCTCACGCTGGGTCCACCTGCCTCCCCGGCCCCTCACCACACCGCCCACAGGTGCCCCAGCCCTGGGCCACCCAGCGCATCACCCCCTCATCCTTCACGGACGGGAAGCTCCTTCTGCTTTGCCTTCTCTAAATTCTTATTTCATGGGCACCTTCATTTGCAAACCTCCTCTTGGAGGCCCAGAGCTGTAATTAATCCATGTCACAGGAAAGATGTAGTGTCGGTAGAATTTATGACTGGCTCTGAGCCGCCGTGATGAGCAGGGGCACCTCAGCCCCTTGTGATATAAATGCCTCTGCTAATTGGATTGCGGGAGCTAATCAGAAGCTGGAGAGAGAATGAACGCGCTCAGCCTCCCCGCTGCTGGTGTGGGCTGATAAAGCCGGCAGCTGCGCTCGGGGAGGAGGCACGGGAATTGCATCCCTGTGTGCAGCCTTGCCCGAGATGGCTATCGGCGGGTGCTCGGGGTGGCCACGCGGGCAGAGGAAGGGAGGACCGCAGTCGGCCGAGGAAGGTGTCACGGCCATCAATGGGCAGATGTGCGCTGCGGTGCACGGAGGGGGTGTGCACGGTGGGCACGTGAGCGGTGGGAGGCTGGTGAAAGCCTGGCCCCGGCAGGCTGTCTTTGGCCAGAACCCATCAGAGATCCTGTGGAAATCCCGACCGGCCACTCTGGCAGGCAGTACCACGGGCCACCAGGTTATGGTGGTGGCAGCGCAACAGCCGCCTGGCTTGGCCAGAGTAGCAGACACACCCACAGCCCCTCAGCAATCCTTAGGGTCTCCATTGGTGACCTCAAGCATGAGAAAGGGGGTTGAATACTCAATGATCCCAATACCATGTCTTTCGATACCTTTGGTACACGCATCTCCCCAGAATGGCAGAAAAACAGAGACATGAAGGTGGAAAAAACACATGGACATTCCTGCAGTAAGAGCACAGTTGGCCACACCAAGAACAAACTGGGCAAGTGTCACCTCCTACATGCTCCACACACCACACAGCCATCAGAAGGTGGGCAGGCAGGTGGGAGATGGCTCCCGAGGATGGGCTCAGGCTGCTCTTGAGATACATCCAACCACAACCTTTAGAGCAGCTTCAAGCTCCATTATCATCCCCACCTCTTGGCCAGGATGGACCTGCTCATGGGGAGATGGGAAGAGCCCTGTATGGAGAAGTCTGACCTCACTCCACACCCACACGTGCACAAACCTGGCATGTGCAGGTCCCTGATGGAGAACGTGGGGTTTTGTTGCAGTCTAAGGCTCTTCCACATTCAAAAAGCTTTTAGTCTTCTCCAAGTCCTTCTTATTGCCCTTTATTTTCCTCTCTACCTCCCCTTTCTTGCAAATACACGGATTCAAAAGTAAATCCTGAAAATTATGAGTAAAACCAGTAATCCCTCCTTACAGAAATACTTTTCCACCTTCTTAAATCTTTTTGGAGGCGCGAGGGAAAATAACCCTTGTATTTATGCAAATTCGAAAGTGGCGTGTGATGATGGAAACAAAACAGTGCTGGACCGCAGCCAAGGCATGGCACCGACGGGGCCTCTCAGCTGCTCGCCTCCCGATTCTTCGGAGGAAGCAGCTGTAGAGAAATGAAAATACAGAAGCCCCCGCGCACACCCGCCGCCGCCCGCGCACGCATTCCAGCACCCGTCACCTCGGAGGCGGCAGGACGCGGGCTCTGGCCAGGCGCTGCCTGCAGCCGCTGCCCGAAGCACCCTGTCGTCCCCCACAAGCCTCCCTGTCCCGCTCTTCCCGATTCCCCTTTCAGGAATTTACAAACATTTTCCGCAGATCAATATCTGTATTGATTATTCATTGTGAGCGAGTCGTGTGTCTTTGGTGATCCAACCTGGCAGAGTGAGCAGCCAAAGGCTGCTGCAGTTACGGGGGGAAAAAAAAAAAAGAGGAAAAAAAAAAAGAATCCACAGAAGGCGAGAGGGACCCAGATCTTGCTGGGTTCGCCACTGCCAGCAACGGAGACGGATGGAGAGGAAGGAAGGAAGAAAATGGGAACGACATGAAAAGGAATGAAGAGACGAGGGAGCTGAGGAGAGAAAACGAGAGCAGGAAAAACAAAGTCACCGCTGGAGAACTGGTGCCGGGGCACGCCGGCAGCCTGGAGAGATTCCCAGCCTCACGCTCGCCGTTCTGCACACAGATGCGGTGGACTTATTGCTCCGGGAGCGAAAAGTGACTCACGGTTTTGGTATCTGCTACGTAAGAGCTTTGGGGGGATTCCTTGGCTGGCTGACAGAAAGGGAAGAAAGCAGCAGCAGTGAGGTAAAACGCGATCCCTTCCTCCTGCCTTCCTGGGAATACGCATCGCCCGGGCTGGCTGGAGCAGCTCGCTGCTCGCTTATGATATGCAAAAGGAGAATAATTAAAAGCGCCAGCATCACTTGCAAAGTGAGTAAACACAAAGCCTTTCAAAACATGCTCTTCAGCTAATGAGAAGCTGTAATTTCTTATACTTAAAGGCAAAAAAGACACTGATGAGACTCAGTGGAGTGTGTGTGCATGCGCGCCTGCGTGTGTGTGCATGTGTTTGTAGATATGAGAGAATCAGTTAATTGTTGATGATGTTTAGAAAAGGGATTATGAGAAAAGACACTGAAATGATGACAGGGAACATCTTGGATCAGAGCCAAAGAAATAAAATAATCAAGGACAATCAAGCCTGCAGCTCCGGAGAAAGCGCCGACTGTTCTGCCGGGGACTTGGAAGGAATTTCCCCGCGCTGCCGAGCTGCAGCTGGAATACATGCTTGGCACCAGGAGGGAGAACTGCAAGGAGCAGTTTGCTTGGAGCATGAAACAACAGAAGAGAGAACTATGGAGCTGTGCTATAATTCAGAGGTTAAACAGCTTTGTCTGCTTGTGTGTCAGATGGAGACTCGGTTTTGCCCACATCTGACCTGCTCTCTGAAAATGCAACTTCTGAAATCCCCTGAATGCAAGCAGAAGCTGACGATTCTCCATACACCTCTCCAGAACTGCTGTGACGTTACGAAAACAAAGAAAAGGGAGCTTGAGGAATTAAGTTCTCCTGTGGCTGCAGGACCTGATGGACCTGACCATGGGAACTGGCTCTGGAATCGATTCTTCCTTAATTCTGGAAAAATTGGAATCCCCTTACTCTGGGTGGGGGGTTGCAGCTCATTGCCTCCAAGCACACAGGAAAGGTGACAGTCATCAGGAATACCAGGAACAAGCTTTCCTTCCCACCTGGGCATCTGATTGCTGTCCTGGACGAATGGATTTTAATAAATGCTGGCTTTCTCTTGGGCTGAGGTTGGGTGGGGAGAGAGGATAGAGGGAAATTTAAACCATCTTGTGACTGCTATGTTGTAAGTGAGCTACAAAAATGCCATCTCTTTGTTTTGGATGTTAAACTCCGTCTTACTTCATTGTTGCTGAATTTTGGCACATTACATTCTGGGCTTCTCCAGCAGCAGAAACACATGGTCTATTAAAGTGGGAATCTTTGGGGACGCGGAGGCAGAGAAACGAGCCAATCATACATGGCTTTTCCACATTTCATGTTTTTCAGCATTTGCAGAAAGCTTTTTCGGATGGTATGTATGTGTGCGTGCCCCAGGGAGGGCGGGAGGGGGAGAGGGGGTGCGCAGGAAGGGGGAGCGAGCGCATGGCAGCAGCGGGCTGGGTGTTGGGGGTACGTCTGCCGTGGATGCAGCGCCGCGGTCCCTGCTGCCAGGCAGACACCCCTTCCCCAGCACCGGGGCTCTGCCGAGCCTGCTCAGACCTGAGCTGAATGTTAAACGCAGAGGACTAGATTAGCATACTAACCAAGTCATGTCAACCCCCGGCAATCAGCAAATGGCCATCTCCTCGCTACCGCCAGTGCGGCAGAGCCTGCCAGACGCTTCACCGTGTCCTTTGTCAGATGGCTTTTTATGTTTGTATTTAGCTTTTGTTTTCCAATCAGACCCTAGAAATTCATTAACAAGAATGAAAGGCAGAGATGCAAAACCCGTAATGAAAACAAATGATCTATTTAAACGGTGCTCAGGCTGAAAGGAGGGGTCTCACAGCGCTGGGACCAGAAGAGAAGAAAATCCTGCAGCCTGGAAAATGCCTGGACACATGCATGTCCTTTCCCGTGCCAAAGCTCCAAGGAGACAGTTGCTACAAAGCCAGTGGTCTGCATAAGGATGTTGTAGCATTTTCTTTACAAAGCCTTGAAGAAATGCCAGCAACTGGCCAAAAACAGAAGTCCTCATTGTTCCTGCTCTGGCCGCTGTTAATATTGTAATTACGACTACCTGCTCCTAGGCGGGCTGAAATTAGGAAAAAGTTTCAGTGCTGGTAAACGTAAACTTTTAAAATCATTTGAGTTCATTCACATGGTTCCTCCCATCCTGGGACAGCAGCAGTGGTCCTGCAGCTGAGCAGCGAGGGCAACCCCTGAAGGGAGGGCACGCTTCGGCGTGTGCTGCAGGTGACAGAGGGGACGAGGCACTGCCTCCCTGCCAGCAGCAGGGATGCTCGACCTGGTGCAGCAGGCTGTTCAGATGTCTTAATCTCACATGTTATTTCTTAAACAAATTATTTCACACATGTTAATGTCCCCTAAACTGTCATACGGTTGTGGAGAATAAAATCATTTAATCCAAGCACGGCCTTTTCATCAGGATCTATCAAAGAAGGGAAAATTTGAGATACTCTGCATTGTATGATTTTTATTTTTAAATGGTGTGTGTGGGCTTTCAATATCACAGAGACATAGTTTACATATTTGTCAAGAGGATTTTTATGCAAATATGAATGTGGAAAGGAGGAATATGTAATCAGTCCCAAAGCTCTGTGCGTAGTTTGAGTGTGTGACTCTGTGAGGTCCAAGCCGGGGACAGAGCGGATCTGCCCAGCCCAGCTCTCCCTGCTGCTCACAGCAGGAGCCTCACTACAGCATCCCTGAGAACCTGCCACTGTCACAGGAATTTTCTGAGCTCTGAGAGTCTGTGTAATTTTGGGAAGCAGGAGTGTTAGCAGGGAAAAAGGAAATTGTGTTTCAGCCCCCTTTGTCATTTTGTCCTCTGCTCTTACTGCAGGCTGGGTGATATGGGCAAAGGCTCTTCAGCTCGGTGTGTGTCTAGTGAGGTATCTCCACTGATTCCAGCTGATTCACACCATCTAAGAACCTATAGCTTAAATGTTTTAAAGATAGACAACTTAAAGATTTTACCTGTTGAACAAATTGGAAGAAAATCTCTCATGCATTTCAACACCTGCCATATGTCCACATCATCCAGGAAGGAAAACAACAACCAAGTCAGCTAATGTTTAAGGAAACCTCTCCAATTTATGCATGGTAAGGACACGCTGGATAATCTTACTCAGTATAGATCAATCTACCTTCACAATTAGATAAACAAACTGCAACCATAAGGAATTTTCAAATGTATCCTAGACTACAGCCAGTCCTTATTATTAAACTTTTAATTGTAAACGGTGAAAAGAGTGGTGAAATGTTTGCTTCTTGCTGGGATTCCTACTGACCACAGCTGGACTATTTATGCTGTGGGACCAGAGAGTTTTGGAGCCATTGAAATAAAAGCATATTTTCGCAGTAGCTTCTGAAAGAGCTTTCTGTCAGTTAACAAAAAAAAAAAAAAGTATTTTGGGAAACCACAAGAGCTGTCTATCACATATGCCAGCACATCACCCAGGTGATGAGTTACAAATACATTCCCACTGCTTTTTCAGTATTGAAATAAAACAGAGGAAAGTTACTAAAAATACTTAATCTTCTCATGGCAGAAGATCAAGACATACTTAAACTGAAGAACAAACCTAGAAATATATTAGAAAGGCTATAGCTTTGGGAAGGAGTCTCTCATTTGAGATGTTCATCAGCAATTAAGGAAGTTTCTTACCCGCCCAATGAACAGAACAAACTTTAGGCAGTGTACTTGCAAACCCCAGAGACAAACAAGGATTTTTCCAGCCTTTTCCTGCTGTCAGTAAAACCTGCAATTCAGAGCATGTGCTCCACTGCCTGATTGCAAAACAAAACTCTCCCTCAAGGAGAAAGCTGCGGTGCAAATGTTATTTGCCCTTTGATATGGAAGCATGAATTTCTCTGGATGTGGCAGTTACCATGGCCACAAACCAAACCAGCCCGGCAGAGGTGAATCCAGCTCCCAGCCATCCCCTGTCCTCCCACCGGACAGGGGGATGCTTTGTACCCTGTGACTTTCCCCAAGTGCATCCACAAGTGCTTTAAGTGCAGCAGGGCTGATGCCATGGCAGCAGTACAGAGGATTTAGAGCACAGGATGTGATAGAAAGTTCAGTGGGCTGATGTAGTCCCCTAGAAAACAAAAATATTCCTATCAAGCTCTCCCTCTGCCCAGGAATCTTTGAAGTCGGGCTCTGCTACTCCTTGTTTGTTCTAGCAGAAGGTGCTAAAAAGAAATCCCAGTGACATAAAAGGATGTGACTCGCCAGCTTCAGGAAAAGAGAGTTCTGTTATTAACAAATGCCCCTTGTATTCTGAAATACAGCGTTGGTCCTACTTTCTCCACTTTTCTTTGCACTTGCAAAGAGCAATTAGCCAATAAACAGGTAATTATAATAATAATATCCTCCAATAAAATCTATCACAACTATACCAGCTATATGAACAATGGCATTTCCCTCCCCACACTAGGCTGAAATCAAAGGCTTCAGTTTAATAACCAAGTCTATTCCAGATCCAAAGGGAAAACCAACACTAGCATGGAAAAAAAGTTCCTTTTTAGAAGGGAAGGTAACGGAGCCTTATTCTACTGACACTGCTTGGTCTTCACAGAACTAAAATTGTTGATTTTCTTTCCTGCAGCTGGCTTGGGTCTCTTCTGGAGGCAAGTGAGCCTCATAATATTTTGCCCTTTGGTAAAAAAGAATTGTACCTGCTTGTACCAGCTGTACAATTTTTAAAAGTTACAATTCTGCTCAACAAAAGCCAGTTTTCACATGGACATAGAGAAGTACTATTTTCCTCTTAAGGCCTTCTCCTTGCCAAACTTTAGTCTAACTGTTAAGTGCTTATGTAGCTCAGAAATATTTCTTAGTAACAGAAATTTTTCCTGCTATGTTGTTATCCTGGAATACAACACAGTTTTGCTTAAACTGAAAACTCGTCTCAGGAGGAAAATCACAGCTTGAAAATGAAATTTTCTAATAATTAAGAGAAAGCTAAAAAACAGTGGATACTGTGAAAACAGACATGTACCTGGATTCTGGCAACTCTACAATTTCTACACATTTGTCATACAAATAAATTAATATAATAATATTGTGATTATAAGTAAAAACACAGGCACAGCTACCTGCTTGCTTAGTGCCATTTCTGTGTACCTATGTACTATAAACGAAACAGGCTTCTATCTTATTTCAAATTGCAGTGAAGTATTTCCCTACTAATCCCATACAGCTCACTTTTTGCTGTGTGTATTTGCCTCTTCAGTAGAATTAAACCTGCAGTTTAAGTTCACTGAGATGCTCAAGCCAGCCATCCACAAGTTATCCGGCACGTTTACTGGCCATCTTTATTCTATTTCACCCGTGTACCAGTTTTTGTTTGGTTTGGCTTTGTTTTGCTTTCTCATAGTCCAGTCTTCCCACTCTATGGCCAATCTGGTGAAGTTGATCTTATTTCAAATTGCAGTGAAGCATTTCCCTACTAATCCCATACAGCTCACTTTTTGCTGTGTGTATTTGCCTCTTCAGTAGAATTAAACCTGCAGTTTAAGTTCACTGAGATGCTCAAGCCAGCCATCCACAAGTTATCCGGCACGTTTACTGGCCATCTTTATTCTATTTCACCCGTGTACCAGTTTTTGTTTGGTTTGGCTTTGTTTCGCTTTCTCACAGTCCAGTCTTCCCACTCTGTGGCCAATCTGGTGAAGTTCTGAGGTCGGGGGGATTCCCTCAGCAATTTGCTCCTTTTTCTGCCACAGTTACTAATGAAAAGAGTATACCCATTGGTCCCCCAATGAATTCTATTGTAGATGCTGGAAATTTTTAAAAAATACTTACAATTTACAATACAACTAAATCAGTCACGACATAGTACGGTGAAAAAGGCACAAAACCCCACACAGTGCTCCCTCTCCAAAATATCTCAATTTCAGCCTCCTTTATTGTTCCTTCTCTTCCACCTCTCTTACCTTCTGCTTGCTTTTCTGTTCTCTCTCTGTTCCACCCATCTTGCCCTCTCATTCTCAGATCAAAGTAAAGAATATTAGTTCAAGCTCTGAGAAGTTGGGATTTCAGTGTTAGTATTCTTCACCCAAATCTTTGAATTCCGTTTACAACATCTGAAGAACATCACGCACCTCCCACACAAAGAATACAAAGGCCCCAAAAGTTCCCTGACTAGATGGGAAAAAGTAGATGCTTTACTCAGAATCCTCCGAGATATTAAGAGCGCAAAGAGAATTAATGTCTTTGTCCAACACAGATTTTCCCAAGGCTTCCATTTGATTTATAAGTCTGATGATTCTCAAGAAATTGAAGTGTGCACTTATGTTGTAAACAAAATACTTCAGATAAAAACGTATGAAGAAAGTAAGAGAGAAAGCTTCCTTAAAGCATAACAATACACACCCCCAAGTAAATACAGGAAGAAAATGCAACTCCAAACTTCCACTTCTCAGTTTTTAATCTAGATAGAGGATACTGATGAGGATTTTTTGAAGCCTACCCTTAATCTTTCTATTGCTATCGATATTCGCAAGGTTAGTTGTATCGATACTACACAAGGTTAGTTTGATATTACAGAGTATGCCAGATATTATAAATGCCTTTATAATGACTCAAGATACACAAATATATTAAAACTAGGTACTTCACAGTGACTCAGTGAATTCTAGTTCCATAAAAAATAATTCTGAATGAAATTTCTACATTGGGACAATAGGTACTTTTTCAGTGCCAAATCTAATGGTGGAGAGAGTAGTAGGAAGAGAAGGGATAATTTTTCCTGCATTCAGGAAGACGTTTTTTCTGCCAGCACCATCATTTACCATAGTTTTGGGAAACTGAATGTCTAAGAATTGAAACATACCATCCAAATATGATTTACTTTCAGCAATTCACATGCAAAATGAGACAAGTCAGGAGTCTCATTTTGTCTTATATTTCCTTACACCTGTTTGACTATGATAGAAATTCAAGGGACAGTTATCCTGCTAAGAAGATTAAGCCAAGGGCACTAATCATTTGGCCTGTTCTTTAATGACAGAAACTAACAGTTAAGGTCAACATAAATAATTAAATAGCAGCCCACACAGAACTATTGCCTGACAAGGTATCAGCTTGAAGACATCTAGGAAAAAAAAATAAAATCTATGGATGGTCTTGTTCAAAAAACACCTTTTCATTCCTCTTATTGTATTGAAAATAAGATGAGCCAACATTACTGACCAGCGAGTCAGGTGCTAAGAAAAACTTCATGCAGATGGCATTTATAAAAAAACCATAAAGCCATTAGAAGAAAGAGCAAGCAAACACTGCTGCTCACCAGAATGGCAGAGGATAAATGACACAAAGAACTCTAAAATCTCTGCCTGAGAACAGCATGGTTGTATTACATGAAATGACATCTCTTTTAATCCATATTATTTACATTACACATCCCAGGAGAGCTACCAACAAAAAATCACTTCTACAAGGCTTAAGAAAATTAGGTCATAGAAGATCTCCCTACCTCAGTATGGAAATGTAGAGATGATGTCGCAAGGTTCAGCGCCAATGAGCGGAGCAGGGGAGATGGTTCCTATTCAGACTGGAAAAAGTTGGTACAAACTCTCCAGATCAATGCCTGCAAATAAAAGAATACAAAATATATAAAGAATTCTGAAGAATTTGGAATAATGCACCAAAAGAACCAGAAGTTTGTTTACAGCGTGCAGTTGTTAATATTTTTTATCTGTGTTCAGCTCCAACTCATTCAACGTCCCAAACCATCCTACCTCTCCTGCAACTGAACGCTGACCTGTAGCACCCTTCTATGATAGGTACATTTTGTGTTCTACAAAAGAGACAGCTGCACTTTCCAGGGCACTTTCCAGCTTCCTGGCTTAGTATAGAAAAGACTATCAGCTACATTTAGGTGGCCTTGTCAATGGAAAACCTACAAGTTTATCTGTACCATGGACTCGGACTTGTCCATCAGCAAAGACAAAAGTTCTGCTGGTTTTTCTGTTTTAACCACTGCAGCCCACAACAGTTTCTCATGTAACACAGCGGAGTAGACGCATAAGGAAGGAACACAAACACAATGAAGAGTTAAGAGGAACAGTTGAATTCATGAGAAGCCTTCTGCTTCCCAAAGAAAAGCATCACTTCCAGCACACAGCTTGGCATCCGGCTGGATTACTGAACAGGAGGTGTGATGCAGCCCGTGTCAGGAGGTCTCCAGGGTGGGAACTCCTCCATTCTAATGGTGGTTCTTGTTGCAGTCACACCTCTGCAGCTGTCATAAATTTATGAATAGGGATCACAGAAATCTAGTGAAATACTGTTTGCCTCTCCCCAATTTGTTAATCCTCTGTCTACCTTCTACGCTTGAATGCATTTTACTATTTTCTTTCTTGGTAAGAGTCTTGTTTGACTTTTCAAATATCAGCCTTGGTCTTGGATGGCATCTGAGAGGGAGAAAAAGCACACAGAACTCTAGCATGGGCTTGAGAGAGAAATCCTGCTCTCCATCCAGCTGATGGCTATATTGTTATGGGGTTGCTCTGTACTTGAGACTGCAATTTGCCAGTCTGCAAATCCAGGTCATGGGCAGAGCTCTGACAATAACGATGCCACCTTCTCGCCCTAATTTAGGGATCTGTAGCCTGAAAGTGAGTGGTGCACAGCGGCACAACTATAGGACACGAACATGTGTGAGACACAACAGGTGAAAAACTAAAAAGGCAGAGATTCTAAGCTTGGTTTAAACATAAACAACAGAAAAAGGAAGCTATTTTAAAAAAAAAAAAGATACTTTCAGAAAAATGGAAGTTGTTTCCAAACAATGACAACAGAAAAGGACATAAATCTAGCAAGCTAAATGCAAACCCACAATAACATAAGCCAAAACAGGTTCCAAAGAACAATTGTTAGACTTACGAGAGCTAATAAAAACTTTTCAAACACAAAAGCAGGAAGCCTGTCAGTCACCCAGCACAGCTGATAGATGATCAAGGCGTAAAGGGAGGAATTCAGAAAGATAAGGACACAGCAGCAAAATTAAATTAATTCTTTGCACTGATGTTCACTATGGAGGAGGTCAGGAAGGTTCATACACCAGAGCAACAAATCACCAGAGGCAGACAGTACTCCCTCAAGACTTTTAAAAGAGCTCAAATATGAAATTGCTGAACTTTCTTTCTTCCTTTGTATCAGAGGATCGGAAGGTGAAAAATCTTTAAAACAGGCTTAAGGAGCGATCGTGGGAATTACAGACAAGAAAGTCTGATTTCCAGAACAGGCAAAATGTTAGAAAACTGTCAGACCAATGTGAATTAGCAGAGATGAGTAAACATGGTGTCTTGGGGAGGAGTCTCAAAGCCAAGAGAAGAGTTCATACGTATAGATCTGAGCTGTCTGATGGAGGAAACAGCCCTGCTAATACGGGAGATTTGGGCTGATATAGTGGAATCAGATTTTCTAAAAGCTTTTCTAGAACATCCCTCACTAAAGGTTCTTAAGAAAACTAAACTGTCATGGAGTAAGGAGGATTAATCTTCCTGTGAATTCTTGATAAAAAGATAGGGGAAAAAGGGTACAAATACAACGTTAGCAAGGGAGGGGAGCAGAAATTCTGCACTGCTTCAGCATACTCATAAATAACCTTGAAAGAGGAGATAGTGAAGTGACACCCAGATAATGAAGTTAACACAGAGAGTTTTTCAGGAAAGTCAAGTTTAAAACTAACTGAGAAGAGTTCCTGAAGAACCTCAGAGTGTTCAGTGACTGGGAGGTAAAATGCAAGTACACGTGTCTGGTTGAAGAGGATCTGGTTTTTAACCAGGCATTTTAAATCTGCCTTTTTTTTAAAGCAGATATTTGCTTGCTTTAGTAAATGGTTGGCTTGAGGAACAACTTGATATTGGCGTCATTTTGACTAGGGGGAGAGGAAAGGTTAAGTCCCAAGTCTGTTTTTTGGAAGTTTTGGTTTGGTTTGGTTTTCCCCCACATAGAATACCATCCCTCAACCCTGGGGAATCCTTAGATCCCAAAGGAATAGAAAGCTAACACTCTTCATTTTGGCCATAAACCAGGATAAATTACTTGGACATTGGCAGATATTTTTAGGACAGATTCCCCCCAGTCTCTGCAGGGGTACTGCAGGTGAGACAACAGTCCTATTGCTGCCACCAGGTCAGTTACAGGAGAATACATGACTCCATCCTCTGATAGATTAGATGAAAGAAGATAGTTCTGCCATGGACGGGAGAAATTCCCCCCGGTTTTGGGCAAACACCTCCCACCTTGGGGGATCATCCTCCAAATCCTGGAGAAAATCTCCAGGATTTTCTGGAGAACTGGAGGAAATCTCTTTCATCATTCTAGGCTGGACTCAGGTGGAAAAGGGTTGCTGAAGTTGCTCTCCCCCTGCCCAGGAGCACACCTGTGGATGGCACTGTGCTCAGAGGCTGGCATGGCTCACTGCCCTGCTCCTGGTGCCACCCCAATGGGCAGAGGCCGTGTCCTCCAGCTCTGCAGCACAGGGCGAGGGGAGGTAGAGGCTGCACCTCCTCCAGCACTGGGGCTCTGCAGAGACACACGTGTGGCTGAATTTCTGGGAACACTGGCTGTGGTACCATCCCGTGTCCCACATATAGCCCCTGTTTGCCTCCCATAACCAGCAGGAATGGTGTGGGTGGGGGGAAGAGAAGGAGAGAAACAGCTTTGAACCCCCACTACAAAATTATCTTTTTCCAGAAAGGGGGCTCTGGTGGAAAGAAGGTTTGTCCCTCTGCCTGGCCTCATCTGTTCCTCTCCCGGTGCTCGGGACTGACACAGGAATCCCTTTTGCCTGGCTGCGACCGCCGTGGAGCTTTCTCACTTAGCAGCTGCCTTGATTTTACAGCAGCTGAGTTACTGTATGGCAAATAAAGAGCATCTGACAATGCCTACACTAAATTAAACCGGAGACCTTCTCACACAGCACGGAAACAAAGCACGTGGCGAGGAGCCGGGGCGAGGGGGAGCGGCGGGCGGTTGCCCAGACGCCTGCCCACCCAGGGCAGCAATGCGGGCAGCACCCTTCCCGGCCTTTGTGCGGGGCCGCCGGGCAGCGCTGCGGGGCCCTGCTCTGAAAGGCGCCTGCTCCTTGTTTTGTCCTGCTGCATGCCCACATACTGAGGCCGCTTGTTTTCGTCTGATCACAATTAGCACCGTGCTAAATTCCTCGTGCCCCGCGCTAATTCAGGAGGATGGGCATGTCACACCCTGCCAAGAATTACAGCCGGCCGCCGGCGAGGCGGGGGCAGGCCTACCCTTTCATTAAGCTTTTGTTTCAGAAGAGAGGGCTCGAGGACTCTCTTCTTTTGTCAGAAATACCCATGGAGGCGCTGGAGGGTGCAGAGACCGCGTGGTTTGGCCTAAAGGACGCGTGTGTGTGTGTGTGTGAGTGCACAGCAAGGCGAGGGATTGGTGCCACACTCCCTGAGCCATCATGGCTAACCGGCAAATTTAGAAAAATCCTCTCTCTCCAAGATGCTGAACACCCAGAGCTGCACCAAAGCTGGTGCAGGGCTGCAGGAGGGGAGCAGGGAGCACATCCCCTCCCATCCCGTGTTGCAATCAAGATGCAGAGTTATAAGCAGGCCAGGGCACAACTGAACCCTGCACCCACCATCCCATCCTGCTTCATGGCTATGGACCCCTACCATTAAACCAAATATTCTCAGGGCAGGGCTGTGCCCATATCGCACTTTTCTGACCGCGTGCAACTTCATTCTGAAACCCTGAGATAAAAACGGAGAAAAAATAATTGGTTCCAATCTCCTATATCCGATGGACATTCAGCAGACACTTCCGTACATGGGCAGCTCCCAGTGGAGCCATCTTCTCCCCATGCACAGGAGCAGCTGCTGGAGGAAGGGAAGGAGAGAGAAAGGAAAGGAGAATCCTCCAGAGACCTGCTCAGCCCCCATCCCCATGTGCTGCAGGGGCTGTGTGTCCCCTTGCAGAGCCAGCCACGCTGGGGGAGGAAAATACATTCCTTGCCACCGCCTACTCTTCAATCATCATTTGAACATCCCACCTTGTGTGAGCTGGGGCCAAAACACCATCCACAAAGGCCAAAACACCATCCACAAATTCTGTCCATTAAGCCAGTGATGTTCCTAACATTTTTTGGATGGTAATTCCCATGTGCCTGGTGACAGGCAACATCTGACACAGACTCAGCAGTTTGGCTTCTGAGGGACACCTGGGTGTCCTAAAACTGGCCTGTCTGTAGTATCTGATGCCTTTGTAACCTGTATGTCCAGGATATGGAAAAACCTCAGTAATTCACACTGATCACGTGGAGGATGTTGTGAGTTACTGAATTTGTCAGATTAGCAGTACAAGAGCAAACTGCTCAAAAAAGAAGGAACAATCCTTCACAAAACACAATTTGTTCTCTTAATTGTAGGGCGATTCCTATTTATGCTAATTCATAATGAATTATGAGCTATACTCTGTAATTGGTAAAATGACAATAATACTTTAGTAATCCTAGAGGGGTTTTTGTTTTGTTTTGTTTTTTACATGCACATTGCTTACATGTGGCTGGACCCATGTCCCCATGTAACCCACCCACAGACACAGAAATGCCATCGATTTAAGTGCACAGCCCTGCCCCGCTCAGCAAACGAAGTCATTTTATCAAGCGCTGGGATTGCTTTGTGCAGAATTGTGGAAGGGGCACAGACCCTCTGTGTCAAGGCTGAGGCCCACCACTATGTGGCCAGGTACGAGTACGCTGCTCTGTTTGCTGGAGTCCTTCCACAAACGGCTGTCCCTGACCAGGGGGGCTCCTCTGGGTCGCATCCTGCTCTTATTCCCAACAATACTCTGGTGGCTTGGAAAGAGGAAGGACCGACAGACGGCAACTGACTGCTGAAGGGAAAGAGACGCAGTCGGCACCTCAGGGAGGAAAGCCACTGGCACAGCATTGCAGCAGGACATCTAATTATTAAGTTTTAAATCCTAGTTTTTATCCCTTAGCGTGCCTAGCTAATGGGGCCTGACCTAGAGAGAGTGGGTTGGGTGTGCATTCGACTTACAGAACTGGGCATTTGATCTGTAATTGTTTTTCAATGATTGTATCTTTTTCCGTGTTATTGCTTTACATGGCTAGGTTTTGTACAATATTGAAAATCAATAAAAATGCATGAAAAAATGTTTTCCCACCCCCCTTAAAAGTTAAATGATCTTGTTAGGATTCTGGCACTGCTATTTGAAATCAGCCTACGTTTTACTTCCAGCCCCAGCTGCAACAGCCAGCGCTGCTGGAGGATGAGGAGCAGGTACCGCAAGAAGAGCCTGTGTCCCTGACCCCGGTCCCCCCCATCTGATAAAGCACTGGCTGCCTGCTTCAAGCCACCACTACTCTGAGCAAGTCCAAGGAGACATTTAAAACCCACCTGGCCAAGTTCCTGTTCAACCTGCTCTGGGTGGACCTGCTTTGGCAGGGGGGTTGGAATAGATGATCTCCAGAGGTCCCTTCCAACCCCATGAATTCTGTGATACTACCTCCATTGCCACTGGTGCTTTGGCTTACAAGGAGGAACACAGGCCAAGGAGGGAAAGGGACTTTCCCCCAGTTATATGGGAAGCCCTTGGCAGGAAGAGACAGTTCTTGCCTGGATACTGCATCTCACGGGGCTCTGATGTCCTTCTGCACAGTTTGCCAGTACCAGAGAAAGCAAAACTTATAAAGTTGTCACTAACATTGCTTCTCTGTTTCCTTACTTACACAACAAACCCAAGTACAAGAAAAGCAGAAAAAGAAAAAACAACCCACAACAACCTATTTGCTCTCAACTCCAGATTAGGATTGGGATATAGATGCTACATGAGGTAATGAGCATGATGAGATGAGAACAGGGGAGCTACTTAAAGAGATTAAGGGATTCACTGCAGTGTAATTGAAAGGACCGATAGCCTCATTGTGGCCATTAATAGCTAAAGGAAAAGGAGCCCAATCTGCTGCTGCATTAAGCAGCGAAACCAGGCAGAGGTGATAGTGCCAGAGAATGGTAGAGCTGGACAAAAGGCAGTTACACGCAACACCCCCTCGCTGGGTCACACTGACCCTCGTGAGCCTTTGTACAACCTCATCACATCTGCATACAGAGACAGAAAATGACCAATTACTTCTGGTTTGATGAATGACTCCATAAAAACTGGAGCCTAAAAGAAGCATTTCATATTAAATGGAAATGCTTGTATTCCTGAAACAAAACTAAGAAATATTTTTTGTTTGATAAGAATATTTTGTTTGATGCAAGCAAAATCTTTCATTTCAGACTTGGTGCTTTTTTTTTTTTTAAGTTCCATCTCAAAATAAAATCTTTTTAAACCAAACATTCACAACATTTTATTTTTTATAATTTTTCTAAAAATCCTGACTTACGTTCAAACTGCTGTCAATTCAGTGTAGCTTTGCAAAATTTTTAAAACTTTTTCTGAAAATAAGTTGTTTCCGTGTATTTCCTGCGAAATACCTTGTGCCCATGGTTATGCAGGGAGAGGTGATCTATTTTCCACGCACATTTTGTGGAGAACTTTCCCTTCATGCCAAGTTGGGGTTGTAGAAGTATAACTGGCCGTTAGCATTTTATTTACAAATATAATGCGTATCCAAATTCACACTGCTCTTGTGAGGCAAAACTAAACCTCAGCACACACACACACATGGTGATGTACCCCACTGTGATGGGATTTTGAAGGTGGGGGACCCAGCCCGCTGCCCTGCCAGCCTTTCGGTGGCCACCCACATCTCACACGGGGGACTCCCTTCCCTCAGACCATTGCCTGGAGAGAGCTTTTCGCACAGGGATATTAAATCACCGTGGATTTATAACACTGCACACATTTTGCCAAAGCCCCGTCTGGTATAAACACGCACACGTCTCTTAAAGTTAACATCATTTTGTCACGTTAGTCTGCTGATAGATCTGGCTCCACGGTTTGGAATTCTTCAGGAATTAAAGCCTTACATAAACATACCATTTAACTTCATTACAGTATAGTAATGATTTTTAAATAACTTTGTAATATGTTCTATAATCTTTTTTCAAAGTGCATATTATTGTACTGTCACAGTTTCATTCAGCCTGTAACAGTCCAGTCAAAGCAACAGATACGAAGGTAAACACAACTGAGAAGGTACAGAGTGCTAAGTGGCCCCTTTCCCAGGTTTATAACTTGCTTTTCCAAACTGCCAGCTGCTCTGTAGACAAGCCACGCTAATTGTGGGACAAATTGTGTATTCTTAAACTAAAATATTTTTTGGTTAAAGCAATGCATAAATTATTTATTCATTTGTATTTGCATTTAAATAGTTGAAAAATGTCCAAATTAACTGCTTTGAAAATTGTTCCAAAATTTCCCCCTAGGCTGTGACCTTGTGGCCAAGTTTAATCTCAAAGCAAATTAAAAGAAGGGTTTATAACTAAAACGTCAAATGGCTCTGAATGTGCTTTGCTCCAGAGAATTGACTTACACTTTTGCAAACTCAGCTCAGTGTTCGGTTTGAGGCCTAAAGCTCGGTTTTCAAACATGGGTTTTCCACCAAGTCACCTAAATCTAGCGTTGACAACTCAAGATTTTGTTGGAGAGGTTTTGTTTCATGCTACTTGGTGGCTTCCTTAAAGCTCCTGCTTGTGCACTCACCTCATAACCTAAGAAGCTCAGCCTTCAGTTTGAAGAACATTTCTAGCGCTCACAGTTGTGGTGAAAAGCATTAAGTGTTAGAAACCAGAATACGAATGAAAATAACAACTACATTAGTTTTAATAATCTATACATAATTGTGTCAAATCTGAGATTTAGGAAGCTCAACTCATGGCCACGACACCGTTAATATTTCACATCCCCTCTAACCTTGCACGTACCTACAAGCATTTCTGCACCCCCAGCCTGAGTGCGACACCTCAACACACCCGGCTGATGCCCCAGCCTGGCCACCGAACTCAAAAGCCAAACACCATTCTGTTCTAGTTCCTACGGTAAGTTTAACTGCATGGAAATGGCTCTTCCTTCTTCCTTTGTCATAAATCTGGTTTCTGCAAACGTAGAGAAGATTAATTCATTACACTTTCCCTCACAAGGAAAACTGCTGAGAGGGAAGGGAGGAAGCACAGGCACCAGTCTAAGATCTCAGTCAGCAGTAAAATGTCAGGAACCAGCAAGGAAGGTGGTTTCCTGACAACATGTGTCCTGATACCAGCCTTCCCAACGTGCCCCCAAGATGAGGGGGAGCACCAGCGCTCATGACTACGCTCCTTTCAAGAGCAGAACATAGAAAACAGATATAAAAGAGAACTCCTAAGCATACAGAAAAAGACAAAAGCCATAGGACTTCAGCTGTCAAACCTTCAGTGGAACAGACACATATCTAAAGGAGTAGCTAAGATGTTTGGTTTATGTAATATTTATTTAAAATTAATAGTAAAATTCAGTTTGTCTAAGTCAAGAGAGTGGGATGTACTTGGGTTTGTGGTCCCTAATACAGCAACCAACTCAACACTTTACCCATGAGCATCTACTCTGAGTGGCTCTTGAACCCTGCAGACTTTCAAGACGGGGAATATCTCGGGATTCTGGCCCCATCCTAATTTGAACTCTGGAACCGGTTCATGGCACGCTGTGAAAAATCTCACATGCCCTCGCTGGACCTCTGGGCAGAGATGTCAGCCCAGCAAGCCCTGCAGACTCCTTGTGCCCGCCCGTGTCGCACCATTGCAGGTGGCGGGTTCGGCAGAGGAGAAGGAGCTGTCGCTGCTGGGGGCTGTGCTGTCACTGCGCTGGAGTACACGAACCACCTCACACTGCACATTACAATAGATCAGTAAATGTGTTGCTGAAACAGGGGTGAAAAGGAGCTGTCATGCTGTGCACAGTATAATTGCTATTTCTTTTATACGATTATAAGAGTGTGTGATTCTTTAATAAAACCTTAGAGAAAACATCCCAAGTCCTCCCCTCCTCAAATATTCGCATGTCAATTTATATAAAACAAAACCAATTTACTAACAAACACAAAAATATTTAAGCAGAGATCTAAAAAGCACATTAGGCATCTCAGCTACCTGTAAATAAGGATGAGTTTAAAATTGTAGATAGAAAAAAATATTAAATGCCAATCAAGAATACATGAACTGACTGGTAATTTCTCTGGCACGGAAGGTTGGCAGGAAGAAAGGAAACAGAAGCACTGGACAATCCCAATGGATGGCACTTGGGGACAGCACTAAAAGACTATCAAAACCTCCATTGCTACTTTAGCTCCTTCTCATTGCAGGGTCTCTGGGTCAGAGCCCTCTGCAAACTGAAATCTCCATTCCAATCTCTTCTCCTGGCTTAGGGGCAGCACATACTCAAAACACAGAAAATAAAAAGATTTTGTCAGGGAATGACTCAGTGTTGGGACAGAGGGTGGGGTGGCAGAGGGAGCAGCACTGCAATAAAAAGACCTTAAACTCCTCCCAGAGGAAGCCTGCAGCACATGCATATCTTAAGATAAGGCTCCCTTCACCTTCTAGGAAGGAGTGAGGGAGAACAGCTCTAAACTACCTACCGCTGGCTACCTGCCTGTTTCTCCCTCCTTCCCTTTGAAGTCATTTATTGCTCTCGTTTTAATATTCTCCTGTTCTCGTGTTTTTTCCACCCACGACCAGCTCCCTGCGCAGCCGCGCGAATTGGCCGAGGGACTGTCTATGTCCTTCCATCACCGGCCGCGGCAGCGGGGCTATCGCGGCACAAAAAGCAGGCACCAAGAGCCAAGATTATGTCTTCGGTATCTCGCAGGCTCATGCAGTGCGTATATATCTTCTGTAAATAACCCTCAGTTTTCACATGGATTATTTAGACTTTCTGATGAAACTGCAGAAATGTCAATGCGGCGCCCGAGCGCCCAATCAGGCAGCGGCTCCCTGACCCCTGCCCTCCTCCTCTCCAGCACGGCTGCTATTATCTTCAAGGGGAAAAACCCTCCTTGTCTCTCGTTATACCTTTTTTTATGATCTAGGATTCTGTTAATAATGACTCCGTGTTACATAAAACAGATACATTAATGTCACCAAGTCCCAAAAGTACTGAATCAAGCTGACTCCTTCAGAAAGGAAGAAAGTAATAGATATAAGCAAGGGAAAGCCTTAATAAGAGCGCAGATCCTAAGGACGGGAAGAGCTCCACCAGATCGCTTTCTCCTTCCTATTTGAAACGGGGCATTTAAAGGGCCACGCGGCTAGAGAAGATCAGAGTCGTGGCAAGATGACTGTGAACGTGCCATCAAAGTGAGCAAATCAAACCTGTGATTTTAGGTGGCGCTGCAAAGGCATGTTCAGCCTGTTACACCTGCGCGCTCCGGTCCCAGTTGCTAATGGGGAAAGGAGATGGAGAGGCTCGGCAACCCGGCACTCACCTTTCATCTCTGGAATAAAAGTGCTGGCTTAGACCAACAGCTTTGGAGAAATAAGTTGCCTGGACTAAGTTTAGAGGAAAAAGTACCCAAGCCTTTGACCTATGCATATGGCTAAGACTATTTTCATTCCTCTACAGCTGGGGCAGACGTTAGCAATTAAAAGCAACATCCAGTGATTTTTAGTGCTAGACAAATATTAAAATAGAACAAAACCTCTAATCAGATGTATGAAAATATTTAGTGGCAAAACTTTTAATATCTGAAAGCTTCAGTATAGGAAACCCAGGATAATCTGGCCACGCTGTCTACTATAAAATAGAAGAGTGTTGTGATTAGAAAGAAACACTGGCAGCACTTACACAGATACACAGTACACATCTGGGTGTCCAAAAAACCCGTAAATTATGTCCAAGGAACATGAAAATGGACTAATACATTTGTAAGTAGTTGCAAGTAGTTTAAGGAAAGAAAAAATGGTATGAAAAACTTAGTCATATTTGATGAATCCTGTTTGGCCGGGTATCAGCATCTTTCCCATCAGCTATAGACACAGCAGGTATTTTGATTCCCACCTTGATGAATTTGGGAAAGGGTAAAATCTTAAGGCCAAGATGAGGCATATAAGACAATGTAGCATCTTTATAGAGTGGCACCCACTAACACACAAGGCTGAATTTGGCCCTGTGAAAATGCAAGGAGAAAATGAGGGGCACCACGGAGCCACAGCTTGGTGCTCCAGAAAGGTCAATTCAGGGAAGGAAAACAACTAACCATGATGAGTGCCATTTCCAGAACAACTCAGGAGTTACGTCATGTACACATGTAACAAATAGGGAAAAATCTAAAGGAATGGTAAAGGTCTGAGCCACACACTTTTGTTTCCTTCTTTCACTTGGCCCACTGAGCCTGGGGACCACAGCGCGCTGCTCTCTTTGGAGACAAGGAAGAAGCTCCACTACACAGCAGTCTATATACATAGTGGGTGAGCTGATAACCAAATAAAGCCAATAACACGCAAAACAAGAGACTGTTGAGTAAGAGAGAGAAAAAGAGGGAAAATAAAAAAGTAGAATATTACTCCTTAGGAAGCGTTCTTCAGGCTCTGTCAATACATCAACTTTTACTGCTCTGTATTGTAACTGAAAATACCTCTCACAACAGACAGAGCTTGTGGAACAGCCCTGTACCAGTGCTCAAATGCCATTTAGATTCATCTGTACAAACAAATCCAAATTCAACTCCCCTGACAGATCCTCCAGAGCATTAGATCTATTAAAATTTGTATTTTGCAATTACTTCAGTTTACTTTGCTTCTTTTCTAGGTTTTATGCTAAATTACATGGATGGAGGATCAGGCTTCACTTAAAAACCCTATTTTTTCTGGGTTGTGCCACTGTTAGAACAAATGTAAAATCATGTGATACAATCATCATCATTTTGATTGATAGGTTCACTTTAGATCATCCTCTGCTTGTTTAATGGAGCAAAATCTGACTTAATCTACTAATTTCTAACATAAATAAAGTAGATGACACTTTAGCCATTTTTCTTAATTCCCTACTGTAAGATGCTCAAACAGTGATGAGGATTGTTTTTACGCAGAATACCATATTACAGCAGCTACCAACAATTCCTTCCGTTTCTTTGGGTGAAAAAGTTAAAATCTCCGTGGCTCTCTTCCTAATTCATAAAATGGACATACTAATTTTGATCTCAGAAGTGGTAGGAGGACTAATTTGTGAACAACCAAAAGTATAATGTAAGTGCTAGGTACAATTATTTTAAGTGCTAAATATCTCATGATGGTGGCAGATAGGAGTAAGACAGCAATGAGACTGCAATTCGGGTTGTTTTGTTTTGTTTTTTTTTTTAATTACTGTATAGACAATGCGAGCCCTCAAAGTATTCCAGGCATTTTCCAGATCAGAAGAAAATGTGATCCTTGCTCTGAGAGTGCCTAATCTAAAAAGTCAAAGATGAAAAGAGGGAAAGGAACTCAGGATACAAAGGAATCTATGTAGTGACAGGTCCCAGCTTGTTATTTTAATTAAAAAATATGCTAAATCCTTCTTTTTGCCTCTTTCAGCCCTCTCATCCAAGCTCTAAGCTTGAATTCCAGTGTCCGCATAACCTTCCCTAATCATTGAAGGCTCCCCCCACATAAAGGAGCTCTTCGGAGCCAGGGCCAGCATGGGAATGGGGTCTGTGGTGAGTGTGACAGTGGGCAGGATGACAGGCCTTGAAGACTGGAAGTCCAACAGAATCAGCCCAAACACATTTCCAGAGAGCCACGTATGTCCTACCAACAGGATCGCTTAAATTCAGAGGCTTCTCATGACTTATATGGGGTAAACTGAAGAAAAAGCCCACAACACTTGGATCCACCCTCACCTGCACCGGCAGACACGTAGAGTTTGAGAAATGCATCTGCTGCACTCAACACAATCTCCTTTCTCAGAGGACCCTGGCATGTCCTCAGGTGGACCATCAAATCCTGAGCCAAATACATAAAAATGCTACTTTATCAATGATTAGAGGGTGAGCTGGCAGTGTCCTGCTAGTTTAAATCTTCCAAGAGTTTTACTAGGGGTTAGAGATCCCACCTGCCCTCTTCCTGATGGCTTCTAGTCCTTCCCGTTGGCTTGGCCCCAAACCCGAGGCAAACGTCTCCCGGCACAGCTGACTGCGCTCTGCTCCCCGACTGCCCCCGAAGCCCAATGGATATTCCTTCAGATGTCTAACAAGCGTTGAACACAACTGAGGTTTAGAGAGAGACAGAAATCAATACCGCAGCTTCCACTAGTCACGCTGAGGGATTAGCCGTCCCAAGGAAAAGCGCAGACGGCTGAATAGGAGAATCATGACTCCGAATAACGCAAGAGGTTTATGAAGCTGGAAAGCAGCCTCTGGCCTTGATAACCTCCAGCTGGCCTGGAAGAAAAGCAGGCAGTGGAAACATGCACTCGTAGCATCCTCCCCTTCTGCATCAGCGGGGGCAGGAGCTGGCCACAGCGCATGCTGGGGAGGCACAGGGAGGCAGCAGGCGGGGGACCCCCTGGGTGCACCCCGTCCCGCTGAGTGCTGCATGGCCATCACTGTTCTCCAGACCTCTGCTGCTGCTGGGTGATGTATTTTGGCTCTGGAGCTTGCAAGGAAGCAACCCCCAACAGCAACAAATGCCAGGAAAGGCAGGTGGCATGGGTGAGATGCAAAGCCAAGGACCTGAATCCTTTAATGGGGAAACAGGCTCTCCACAGTGCAAAAGGAGAGGGAAAAGACATGGAAAACTGCTTGGCTCATACCATCACCAAAAGAGGCCCACAAACCTCTAATATTAAACGAGAGACACAGGATCCTGTGTCACTGCTAACATGTACCTCTGTCTTAAGAAATCTGAATCCCCTTTGATCTGGGAATGCTGCAAGAAACATCTATTTTTGATGGGTCAAGGCAGGGTTAGGACAAGCACTTGAAGAGCAAAGTCATTTTTAGCTTAACTAGCATCATGTAATTTTCTGTGTTTTTATGAGTTGAGTACTTGTTGCTACCTATTGCTCTCGCTTTTGGTTGCTCTGTTTGGACTCCAAAAGCTGCAGATAAGAGTTTTTCTTTAAATTGTCACAGGTGATAAAATAAGGACTACAGAGGAGATGAAGGAGGAAGCAATGTTCAGAAAGCTTCAAAATTTAATGAAGCATCAGTAATATGTTTGCATGGTTTGAGAGAGGTCTTTAATTATCTCTAAAGCTCCCAACATTTCTGAAGTTTCCAGCCCAGAATAAGGTTTCGGCGAATACCAAGTGAAAAAATGCTCTCAAACTCACTTCGAGAGCCCACACAATCACAGAGTCACAGTTTGCTTCACTGCCCAGGAAGCGTCATTGATTGTCCATGGGACTTGCAATGTCATTCTGTGAAAGCAGATGAATCCTTTACAATCCAAATTTCACCCACGGTGAGAAAAGAGCAATGAGACAACAGAGGTGTAGAAGAGCAGACAAAGTTCAAGTAATATGCAGAAAAATGCCTCAAGGTAATTTTCAGTCAAAGCCTCTATAAAGGACTATTTCTTTTTTACTTAGCTTTCTGATTTTTCTCAAGCGAATTAACACAAGGGGGAAAAAGGTGTCAACACTTCTCAGTATAGTAGCTGAACAGTTACAGCACAACTGAAGGTTAGCAAGATGCCCTCTTACACACATCTTCCTGAAAATAATCCCCATGTATGACCCGAACGCTTCCATTATTTCATTTCCCCGGACTAGTCATATTCATCTCTCCTGATGTCCAACAACTACAACTAAAGATGATGTGGAACCACATACTGCCAACGACGGTCACAGAACTTCCCCCCGCGTTTCAGAATGGTCTCTGGTCCACTGGATACTAAAATTTATTTACCATAACTAGGCTTAAAACCATGACTTAGAACAGGTCTGTACCCTGTTGCCTGGTCATGCAGGACCATCAGAGAACAAGCTCTGAACTTCAGCTCAAAGCTCCAGGGCTGCTTCAGACTTGCTCCATTTTAGGAAAATGTAGCAATTTTGAAGATGCTAACCAATTATCTGCAGAAAAGCAGGTAACAGTTGACGTGGTGGAAGTGGTCCAGGAACACGCCTGCCCTATCTGTGACTGCAAATGGGATCCATGAGCGAGGGATTGCTTAGGGTAGTGGTCAGATTTGTCCAGCTGAACATACATGAATATTCTATGGTGGTTAACTGGGAGGTTGATTCACAGGAACCTGCCCTTTGCCCCCAGAATCTGTGGCAGGAGCTGTGCTATCAACCCACCCCCACCTTGCAGGCCTCTCACTCTTAGGCCGGCTAGTGAGGCAGCACGGTGGGACCAGGATATTTTAACCTAACCACTGGTGAGCCCCTCAGCCACCTGCCCCGGGCTGTGAGCGGGACAGCCTCTCCCTTCCCTGTCTTGGACAGTGAGGGGTCAGATGGTTCTGCCTGGGCCATGGCGCATTGCTGCGGGCTGAGCTCAGCCTCCAGCACGGGGAGCGCATCGCTCCCTCCTGAGACCATCAATCTGTCCCCGTCCCCACCCCCACCGCTCCTTCTCCCGCATTAACCTAAAATATGAGTGCGTGTGCTCGCCCCCAGTGCTTCTGCTCCCAGAAACCACCCTGTCCCCTCCCCTCCAGCGCTCCTTATCTAAGGCAGCGTGTCACTGCAATTTTATGGTCAACATTACAGGCTCAAGCCCTCCTTTGAGCCAATCGCCCCGCGCCGCATCCGTTCGGAGAGCAGCCAGGCTTCCCGCGAGGAGCTGCCTCCTGCGCTGCGCTGCCTGACCCCCTCCGCCGGCAGCCGCCATAAATCTGCCGTACCTGATGGGAGATGGGCTTTTTAGGATCTCTCAGGGTGCTTTGAGGTAGCACTTCTATGAACTCCGTGCCACAATAAATAATGCTACCTGCAATATGTCTTTGGGAACGTGTCAGCAGCGGCTGTCCTGCCATGAATTTTTATTCTTTCGCCGTCTGGAAGATAGATTCCAGATACAGCATTTCCCCGCACTTAGTGTCAAATCTCTTTACCCCTTTGCCCCGGCAGAATGACAGGGACCACAAATAAAATAAAATAATAAAAAAGAAGCATAGGAAAAATGGCCTGAGAGCAGAGGGAAAGCACTAAACTCACCTCTCTCTGCAGCTGAGCAGCTCCAGAGATGACAGCAGTGACTACAGGCAGGGGCAATTTGGCATAGGAAGAAGGTAATTTTTGTACACTGCAGATAAGGCTTCTGCAGGAGGATTCCACAGAAAGGAGCATAAAGATAATATAGCTATAAAGAGCTAAATGCATGTAGAACCGGAAAACATGGGAACGTGGGTATGTGTGCCATCCCAAACTGCTGTGCCACAGATGGGGAAATAAAGTACTGACCCCAATAACGGAAAGGCTTTTTTAATGAAAAAACCTTTCACTCTAGATAAAAAGGTCATAGAGAAAGACTAATGAAATGGCCTAAATATTTGCAAATCTTGCACTGCAGATCTGATACCAAGGTTAGAGTGTGAAAGGAAGAATGCTGTAACAATTACCAATGGGAGTCCCATGAAAAAAAAGAGATTGCAATTGGTATGTGAATCTTGTGATGTTCATTTGGATTGCTGAAAAATAGCCTGCGGTGCACCCCAGGGGTGAATAGCGGGGCCAAAGGTGTTTAAGAGCTTCATTAATGAGCTGGACATGCACAGACAGAGAACACCTTCAGCAAGTCTCTGTAGAGGATACAAAAGCAGTAGGAGCAGTTGACACATGGGAGGGTTGTGCTGCCATTCAGAGGGACCTGAAAGGGGTCAGCAGGAATTCTGAAATTCAACAAAGGGAAGAGCCCAGTCCTGTACCTCCTGAGGAGCAACCCCAGGCACCAATACATGCCAGGGGCTGACCCGCAGAGAAGAACCTGGTGGATGCCAGGCTGGCCACCAGCCAGCAATGTGCCCTCATGGCAAAGGCAGCCAGCAGCATCCTGGGCAGCATTAGGATGGTCATTGCCAGCAAGAGGAGCGAGGCGATCCTTCCCCTCTGCTCGGCACTGGTGAGGCTGCATCTGGAGTACTGGGTCCAGTTCTGGGCTCCCCAGTGCAAGAGAGATACGGACGTACTGGCTGGATTAGGCAATCTCCAGAGGTGCTTTCCAACCTCAGTGATTCTGTGACCTATTTGAGGAATCCAGGCTTTACTTTCTGGTTACCACATATAAGCAATTGAGTAAACTACCCTTAAGACTACAAAATACTTAAAAAAACCCCAGGCAGGTAAAATATTATTAGTTGTACAATTCAATTGGGAATATGAGAAATATCTGCTCAAACAACAGTGTAACGGCTGGAAAAACTCTATAAAAAAATAAACAGTTCCAACTAGACAGGAGTTCACTGTGCACAATTTTTTTTCCTCTCAGTTTCCCTCTTCATGCTCAGTGCTTTATATAAAAACAAAATAATTACTCTTTTCCACTTCTGAATACTGCCTGGGCTGCAGCTCAATCTTATCTTAATTTGAAGACATTATTTTACTTTCTTCCTTTACTCTGATGAAATTACCGAGTTTCACATTGCTTACATCTAAAAGATATTAGGATGAGCACTCCAGTATCTTCACATTAATATGCACATGTCAGTTACAACATACACTATGATAAAGACATCGCTGTTCCACCATTAAATCACCATTGTCCAGTCTTCAAGTGAAGTCTGAGTATATCGATGCCATGTGAAATGTCCCCTTTCAGCATATGGGTTTCGTAATTCACATCAGAAATGATGACACTGCCGTTAGAATACAGCTACTTGGTTGCCTTAATGTCTGTCCCTTCCTGTTTCCATCTTTGAAATTAAATTTTAAACACTGGAATTGAGACTTTGTCAAATATATATTACTGAGCAACAGCCGTGCAAAACAAGCCACCCCAGATCTTTCATTCCCCAAAGATGTTGAGCAACTGCTTTTGCCACACAGCAGAGTTAAAGTGGAGGAGATTTACAAGGTCATTGACAAATGCAAGTATTGATTGAGTATTAAAGTGTCTTGTGATTAATACAGCCTTCGAAGTAATTAGTGCAGAAGATCTCTTATATCTCACCATGTTTAAATAATGTATCTGTGAACATGCAGGCCCCCCGTCAATCACTCTGGCTGAGGCCAAACATCATATCACCTGATAACTCATTTGGAAACTGGGCTTCCTGCCTGCTGAATATCTTTCAAAAACAGCAACTTTTCCCTAATTGCCTGGGGTGACCTATATTTAGAGCCTTGCAGTTCACTGGGGGGGTAAGGAGGGAGAAGAAAGCGAGGAAAAAATGCTCGAGCGTGCTATTCCTACAATGGTAATAAAAACCCAGGAGAAATATCAGAGGCACAACTGGCTGAGGGACCTATAGCAGGACCACGCAAACGGCATTTGCCCAACTGTTTCTATATCTGATGTAGCCATACAACTCTCTTCCATTCACACTTAGGGAAAAGTCTAAATTTTTTCATACAGTAATCAATTTTAAAACTGCGATTTACAGATCTGTAATTTGTTTTTTAATTCAAAGAAATATGTAAGCCAAGATGGACACAATTTCTCCCAGGCCTCCTAAATTTTTATGGGGAAAAGAGGTGTTCAACTAATACTTTTCAAGCTACATCTGCATCTGGCTCACTAATAGATCCCAGAAAACTGTGATTAGAACTTCTATGGTTAGAATAATAGAAAACGGGACTGGAAAGGACCTCAGAAAGTGACTAAATTGATCTTCTCTACGCACAGGCAGAATCACACCTAAGCATCCTAGCATCCTGGTATCCTAGATGGAAAGGATGGGTCATGTTAATCTAACGGCAAACTGGTTGTAAGCTCTTGATCAATTTGCAGTCATTTGCATCCTCACTAATTTTCCCACTCCCTGGGACTTGGGACCAACAGTCAAACTGCTCTTCAGGTACAAGACTGCGGAAATAAGAACAACTTCAATGCTAAAAGAAAAAATATGCTCCAAGACCAGAAAATCTTCAGAAGAAAGTAGATAATGGAAAAAAAAAGAGGGAGGAAAAGGTATCTGCAGTGTGTAGGAGGTACAGAAGCTTCTAGGGAAGGAGCGCAAAGACAAGGAATATGCACAATCAAACTCAAAAAAGCTTACGTTTTGGAAATATTATTGCTCATTTCCCATTTTTTTTGCAGCTATTTAAGGAATACTTTTTTTGTTATCATGCAGTGGAGCATAATACCTTGATAAAAAATATACACAAGAATGTGCTGAGAGGAGGAGTATAAAAAGACCTAAGAAAGTCACTCTGCTCTTCTACATGTGCTCAGTGACATTACAAAACTAGTGTATAAGAAAGCTCATATTCCTCATATCAAAGACTCAGACTCCGTGTGGGGCTCTACATTCTGTACTTAAACTAGCTCTTTGAGCCTGTCTTGGTTAGTCCTTGAAGTACCTTCAGCAGAGGGAGAAGTCTCAGCTGATGCCAAGGACTCTCAGGCTAGGGCTGGCAGTCTCAGTATCCCTGTCTCAGCTCTTGGTACCCACCAGAACGGCCTAAATCTAGGCTGAAATGAGGACACCATCATCTATGGGAAGATCAGGCTGTCAGCAGCTACTAGATCTACGCGCGAGTTTTTCTGGAGCAACCCGGTGTTTATCGGTCACCTAGATCTAAGAGGTAAATGTGCTGCAGTAAGTGCCACTTGAGCAAAATAAGCAGCTTTACACCTTCTGGCTGCTTTTTGGAGTCCATGAAGCACCAGGTACTCATCTAATGTCTTCTTAATCTCTTTCCTACCATTTTTTTTTAAACAATTGTAATCAGAGGGTTTCTCTGAAGCACACTTAGGGATCGTTAAACATTTACGGCTTATTGGGTAAATAAGGCTCTGGGAAACGGTTTCCTTCAAACTCATTCATTTCTGAACTACTATTTTATTTCAGTTCAGGAAAAGCAAAGAGCTGAACTGAAATCCCACTATCTATCTCAATTTCTTAGGTTTTCCTCTAACAGAGACACAGGGCTGGTGTAAAAAATACAAATATTATGGTATTCTGCAAATGTCGCACGCTCTTGCTTGCTGGCCAACATCAAGGGGGCACACAGCTTCCAGCCAGGGAGCTCCTGGCTTAGAGGAGAGTTGGGACCACACCACCAGTGTACTAGAGAATACACAGCCTTCGCCTCACACTGCCCAGTTTAACTTCAGGGGTTAAAATATACAACATATGGAAGTTAATCACTCTCATACATAATCAAATCAGAGCAATTCCTAAACTAATTTAGAGGGAGCAAAAAGAAGGAAAAATCCTTCTTCCTGGAAGACACTGAAAGAAATCCAAACCAGGGACTTGTGGCTTTTTCTTTAGACAAAGCACTAGAAATATTTTCCTGCCTTTAGTGTTAATCTCTCTTTCTTTTTTCTTGCACCTGCTAATGTTCCATAACTCAGAAGTCCCTCTTCCTTACCCTCTTACAAGTTTATTTATTGTGACTATTTTACCAGCTATTGGCTCAACACGCTCCACTCCAATATTCATCATTTAGTTCTCTGGGTAAATTGTATTTAATCAGCACAGGAGAGAAAATAGCATAATTATAGATGCCGGATGCCATTACACTCAGAAGAAATTAAACCTTGTCTTAAGCTGTCCAGTGGTGCCTCTGATGAAAACAAGCAGGCTGCATTGCTAGGGAGGTTACCGAGAGGTTAGTGGCCATATAGGGCCAAATGTACCCTCTAGGATCTCTGAATCCAAGGAATAGGGAGCCGTGAAGAGGCACAAAGGGAGGAAGAGAGAAGCTACTATGGATAAACAGAGAACACCAGAATTTTTCATAATGAAGCTAGTAAATTTTCTTTTTTTTTTTTTTTGGAGAATATGATAAGCCAACTCCTACATTAATTATAGCGCAGAAACACAAGGTTACCACACAGAGCTGTGGTGGTTGTAAATAAATTCTGTCCACAAAAATCCTCTCTTAAGAATAAGGGCAAAGATAATGCATGTATCATCCCTGGCCTTAGGTTGAGGCTTGCTTTAGCAGATGGTGAATTCTTCAGAGCAGAAGCTAGGCTTCCTTGGTTGGTCCCTAAGCACTGCAGCACTGAGCTTACTGGACTGCAAATAAATGGTTCAACACCAAATCAGAGGGAAGAGAGGACATCCACACAAATTACCAACCTACAGGTAGTGCCTAGTCTGCTCTGAGCCAATTACAGTACTTCTGTGTAACAGCTTTGGTTTTTTTTTTTTTTAAGGTAAATAATTCTATTTTAGTAATACTAATGGACAAATTCTTTACAGATCGATACAGTCCAAAAAGTTATTACAGCAACAAAGATGCAAATAAATTTTTAAAGTTGCCCAGAGGAAGAAGTGGGGCAGTCTTCTCCAGCTGGCACTGAACCACTTAAAACTCCACATTACCCTTGTATAAAGTATCCCAGCTTACCCAGGTTATGGCATAAAATGCTATAGGAGATATTTTACCTGAAGATGCTTCTTATTCATCGCTTGACATCTGTGCTCAGAAACGACTACCCAGGTTCAGATAGAACAATGGCCAGAAAGGCTGAGTGTTGTATTTTATTTATTATTTATTTTTTGCTAATAATACATCTGAGGTTTAGATAAGTAACTAAGAGGAAGGAGAGCTCCTTCTAGTCCATCCTGCTGCCGACAATTAAGAAACCTCAAAGTAATTTTTGAAAATGTCAGCGTCTCATTTAGCAAACGGATAAATAATGAATGAAGCATAATCACTGTCCTGTGCTGGTGGTACAGCTTCGCGGTGTCATTAGTAAACTAACGGTATAATATCTTCGTGTCACAGTTTAATTATATCTTGTAATTAGTTTCAGCAATGGATTGCACAGAGTCAGGCCCCCTGAGCTAAACAAAAGGTAATAGAACTTTCAGAGTCCTCGCATAAATCAATTATGAAAGTGTCCTGTGTTATTTGAGGCTTGTTTGCTGTAATTTTATGCACAAAGAAGAAATGATCCCTGCTGCCTATGGAGGGCGATTCACCTTACCAATTGCCTGCCTAAATGAGTATGAGTACTACAGGAGCATGAGCCCATCCCGGCTGTACATCTATCAATGCACCTCATCTAGAGAGGGCTGGTGAGCACGGCTGCTGAGAGCGAGCTCTATGAGCAATGCATAAAAAATGCACCTTGTGTGGTTGTGAACACCAGAAATACAGGAACATCACATGCAGACACAGTAAGATGGTACTATCATTCCTCTGTTGTTGCTGCTGATGTGTTATAGGCTAGTAGTGAAGTTTTGCATTTTACACGTATTATTCATGTAATCCTCTGCATCTACACCTGCATGATGTTGCATTTCTGTTTGCTATGCCAAGACGACCACAATACCATCCAAACAACATATACCTTCTTCCCCCTCCTCATCCCTAGAGTGAAAAAAATGCCCCTGTGCAAGACATCTGATCTCTCGTTTGCATTAGCACATCAGAACAAGCCACCAGCACTGGTTCCTGGCCCAGTGACTGTCTGCCTCATACAACTACTCTTGGGTTTGTTCTTTCTCCCACTTCATTTCTGGTATCACTCATTTGCTGCCACGGGAATGAATCAAGCAGAAGAGGGCCATATTGGAAACAGATCCGCGCAGGCTGAAGGGTCCATTGAGGTTATGCAATTGTAATTGCAGCAGATCAAAATCTCTGCTGCCATCCTGCAGGCTGCTACTTAAGCTCCGGAAATTCTACAGAAGACGCTCTTTTCTTGAGAGCTCTTTATACCACACCAGGAGTGCGTGCATATATAAACTGCGGATATAAAACCCCGTACTTGTAAAGTGGCTGTGAATGATCTCCACTATCCCAGCCTATACCTTCTCACATAGTTTCAGGGGAAAAAAGAGTTGCATTACTGGAATTAAACGTATAAAATAACGTTTCACAGTTCAGGCTTAATAACTGTATTTTATTTGCATATTTTTTCCACACTCGTCTGAAGAGTCCTACGTATTCTGTTACCATCCCTCTACGTACTGAAGCACACGCATGGCTCTCAGTGCTTCGGTGTCTGAGTGCCTGAATCATTTGTCTTTTCATGTTCCTCCTCTGCCCCCACTGCTTGGTGCTGGAAGCTGCGTATGTTACGTGGGATGGAGAAGGAGGAAAAAAAAAATATAAATAAAATCAAACCTCTCAGCGTGTCTAATTTTGGCCTACCGAGATCTCCAAAAGCAAAAAAGGCTCAAAGCAGAAGCAAAGGGCTGTCCACAGGTCACCCAATCCGAGTCTGAGTGTCTGGGATCCCTACTGTGGGCAGCAGAGGAGAAGTGTGGAGAAGAGTCTGAAAGGTGCCAAGACATGTAATCGTCTCAGTTCTGATCAAGCTGCAAAACGCACTGGGGTCCTGGTTCAAAGCCCTCATCAAGTCTGCCTTGAAAGTGAATCTAGTGGCATGCTGGCCTTTCTGTTTATACAACAACTTACAGGTTTAAATGAAAAGCTGCTTGATAAAGCAGCCTGAATCCTCCTATTGTGAGCCCTTCAGCAAATTTAACAAAAGAAAAAGCACTGACTAGAAAAAAAAAGGGGAAAAAAAAAAAGTCCACTCCTCGGAGCGGTGCTGCAATCCGGCTGGTTGCTATGGCGACATGATGACTTGTTCACATGGCAACATACCTTAGGTCCACTATTAAAATGATGAGAGTAAACTGGGTTGCACTAAGTATAGTATCCTGTCTGCTTGTACGAGCCTTTCTCTGCAGCAGGAGCTGGGACAGGCACTGGTGTATGGAAGGAAGGAAGAGGAGAACAAAGCTGAGGATGGGAGTTCTGGTGGGCAGTGGAAAATTAAGGGGGATAGACAGAGTTCTAGATCTGCATTTGAGATGAATGACAGCTACATAGATGATAAATTTAATTTTTCTTTGATATAAAATCTGCCTTTACAAGCTGAAGGATGTTTTCCATACGTCAGCAACATGCTCCAGAGGGCACTGAACTCTTTAGGAAGTGACCTCTAGCGAGCACTAGCAAAAAATAAGTGGGAAACCTGGGGGGGGGAGGGAGGGGGCAGGCAGGGAGAAATCACTGGAGATCCTATCAACACAAAACTAATTGTGGTAAAAATAAAACTTAAGAAATAGCTGCTATAGCAGCGAAATGCAATCATGTAGTTTGTCATTTACATTAAAATCCTAAACAACTACCAAGTGGTAAATTGTGCAACATCTATTTAGTCAGAATGAATACCCAAGATTACAAAAAATATATCCTCATTGCAATATTATTTGTGTGCTTTCTGCAATTCTTTTAATTTTAACAGATTTAAACACCTCCTTCTGATAGCACAGAAAATTGCCATAGAGCTGGGGAACTCATCATCTAGTTGTCCCTCATTTAGATGAAGGACAGGATGAATCTCCTGGGTTTATGAAGCATGTACATTACACAAAAGACATAAGAAAGTCTCTTAATATATAAAACATGAGGAAAAAAATATGTTTAATACAGATTCTATTTTAATTTTTCTGTCTTCCTCTTATTACTTTCTCTAGAAGGCAGTAGCCTGATATCTTTCTTGCTCACCAACTTTAGTACAAATTTTTAGCTTAAAGTCATCTTTAGATAATGCAGTGATTTGGAGTACCAGCAATTTGAAGACACCAAGAGCAATCTACTAATGTTTACTTTTATCACTGAATGGTTAAACAAAACGCATAATGGCATGAAGCCCATAATATGCAGAAGCATTCATTTTCCCCATTCTTGTTGAGCGAGAGTCTCAGCATGTTGCCCTTCATTTGTCTGCCACTCTTCTCTATCTTTTCGAGATCTCTGAGATTTGCAGATGACTTCTGGGCAGCTCCTGCATCCCTTGTTCTCAAGCTCTGCCTGCAGCTCCAATGTGCTGCCAGGCTCTGCCCTCACAGAACCAGGGTGGCAATAAGGCTCCACCAGTCTTACTGCTGTGCTGGTCAGTGCTTAACAGGTGGCTTTGGAGGCCACGCTGCAAGCTCCTAGCATGGAGGGTATGAAGGCCCTGCAATTTGAGCAGGTGTCACGGCAGAAGAGGTTTCCTTTCATCTCTATCACTGATGAAACAATAGCTTTGTCCCACTCTCCGAAACACAGTGAATGATAACTGCCTCATAAGAATGGTAAACTGTACGCAAAAAAAAAAAAAAAAGAAAAAGAAAAGAAACCTTCTGGTGTCTATCAAGCTATCATGACAGCTGCACTCATGTTTCCTCCTGAGGACCAAAATAACTACAAAGTGCATGAAATCATTAAGCACATGAAAATCCCAGAGGTAGGCTTGGGCTAAACCTCATGATTTCCCAACCAAAAGGCATCAAAGAACAATCCCTCATAGTTCATTTGCTCTTTCCCTTTGCTCTGCACATACCCGGATCGGTGAAGTTTGCCTTTGCTTGGTAAGCACAAAGCATTAACTCTGAGCGCGCTCCTCCTGCACGGCAAGAAGTTTCCCTGCCCATCCTTCAGGGTTGTATGGCAAAGGTAAACAGTTGTGGGGCAGACAGACAGGAGAGGGGATGGCAGCAGCTGGGAAGCCCAAATTGGGACAAAAAGCTCTTCAGGGGCATCTGTACGTCTGCACAGCAAAGGGAATACGTCATTTTAAGGTAAAGTAAATACCGTACTTTGCATGAGTCAGTATGACAGTCCTTGCAGGAACACGGGTGATAAGGGGCTGATTTGGTAGGAGTCTGGGAAGCTAACTTCATCTAGTGGAGATGAGGTCCCATTTTTATTCATAATACTATGTAGTCGACAAACTAAACAGTTCATATGAATTTAGGATTTTTCAGCATGATGCAATGCTTTAATCAGACTTGCAATTTGGTGTCCAGTACAGAAAGTTATAAGAGCAGAAATTAAGGCTATATCTGACCAGAAAAATCTAAAAGCAAAGACAAGACTTCACATTTCCATTTTGTAAAGACTGATACCTAACTGTAGAAAATATAACCATGCTATTTTTTTTTCCAATTGGTGTAATTCATAGACTTTCAAAGTGGGCACAAAAAGTCTTTTGCAATGCTTTTCTTCTCTCATCTTCTGCTCCACCCCTTGCATATTCAGAGATGATTTGCTACTTTCCACTTTCCAATGGTTCAGCACACACCTGCCCAATCCCTCCTTTAGAATAGTTGCTTCTAAAAATTGCAATAATTTAAAAAAAAAAAAAAATCAATCCCTATAAAGAGCAGAGAAATGGAATCAAGTTCTCTGATTCCTACACTTTTAATCATAAATCTAATTTTAGAAATAAGATTTATCTGAAGGATAAATCAGGAAGGAATTTCATCCACTTGTAAGAACTTCATTAATGGAAAAGGAACCTGCAGGTTCACCAGTGAGACAACAGGTGTTTAAACAATTCCTTCTACCTACGCTCTCCCGTCGACTTTATTTTCAAGTTTCACTCAATGATGGAGTTGTTTCTTAGCTCCTTGTGTGCTTAGCCATTTAATTAAAGCAATCCATATTGAATTCATGTCCAGATGCCTTGACCAGCAGAGCCAGATCCTCATTGGCATGCCAGCTGCTCAAAGAAGAGCACAGCCCCTTGCATACTAATCAGAGGAGAAGGCAGTGATTCATCAGCCTACGATACCGCTTCAGCATCTACAAGCACTTATGACATGTAATTGGTGGTGCATAAGCAAGCCAGGCCACATTAAAAAGCCTACAGATAGTCAGAGATAAAAATTAATGACTTTTGCTTTGTGTAATCCTGCGTGCATGGGGAGGGGCGGGGGGGGAGGGTAGACTGGGATTAATGGACAAATGTAAGTAGGCACAAAGGAACAAAGAGTTTCTTGGCCTTGTTTACATATTGAACAATAATAATAAAAGAAAAGTGACAAGTTATAGGAAAGGCAAGTGTGAATTTTCGGCACGAGTGAGTTGGAAGACTGCTTGCAGTTCATTATGGATGCAGAATTTCCATACTCATTATTCCGAAACAAACCTCCTTAGAAGGCCCTTCTGGGACCAATGGCAGCAGTTTTTATTATTCATCTTTTGCTAGTATTGAGGATGTCATTATAAGAGCTGCACAGAGCTCTTGCTACATGGCATACAAGAAGAGAGGAGTATAACTATCTTGGGAGGAATAGCTTATTTTTCATGAGGCCAGAGCAACCAAAGAGTCAGGGTCAGAGTGGGCCACAGTTGTAAAATCAAGAAAGAAGAGGGAGGTAAATCAAGGACAGCAGACAAAGACATTACGTTATGCACCCATGACAGCAGCTTCTGTAGATCAAGTTCTCATCAAAATATTCACACATTGACATTATTGTTTGAATCTCCCTCTTCCTGCCACAAATCCCCTTTCTTTTCCATTGACGGATACACTCTCCATGAAATAATTTTGAAGAAAAAGGCAACTTTTCTATTTTTATTTTTGCTTTAACAACTGCTTTCTGAAGTCTTCGTGAGATGTGTCTATCAAGGAGAACAGTGAAACCGAAGTTACTTGAGCCATCTTTCTACTTGGATGTAACAAAAGGAGGGAACACAAACGATGCACGTGTGATGGTATACGTAAGCGGAAACTTAGTCTCACCTAATGTCTACCTCCAGCACACCAGGCACAATAACCTACTTCAGCAGCTTCCAGGGGTAGAGGTCTATTGATTTCAGCAGAAATCTGCCCATGTACAATAGCAGAGATCTGTTAGCAGACTTTCTTTCTGTCATGAAAATTGCCAATTACACGTACAGCTGCGTGTTCTCCAGCACAGAGGCTGATATGTCTAGTTTCATTTCTAAAGGTAAACACTAGCTCCAGTTTGGACTTTGATTTCAGTCCACTTCAGCCACTACACTAATCCAAAAAAGGTGATTTATTACCTGTTGAATGGAAGTTTCTACTCCATAGCTGGGAAGAGTTATTTCAGGAACTATTGATTTATCCTAATTGCGTCTATCTTAGTACTGTGAAAAACTGCCATTGCCATGACAATAGAGTTTAAAAAAAATGGAAAAAAGACTACTCTTTAGTCAAGCACGTTGTTCATTTTAATACAGGAAACAACAAAAGTTTCCTACAGTGGTCAAATATGATCACTGCATGACTCAGAGGTAACTAAATACCCAATTGTGCCACCAAAAGACACTTGGTGCTGATGCCAAGAGCAACCGTGGTAGCATGCAGGTGCGATAGCATTCTTTCAGAAAGCCTTTCTCCCTGCAAGATCTTTGCCTCAGAGAAGACAAGAGGGTTCCTGAGATTCGTGCACACCAGGAAGGAGAGCAAAGCTCTCAGCTTTTCCTTTTCCTGGTGGCTGCCCGTTGCATGACGGCCACAGCCACACCGATACACCACAGTCACACCGATACACCACAGTCACGTGCTGGAATCTAGAGGTGAATGGTGGGCTGGGCATTATACAGATGGGGTTCTTTATGCACCATAAATTAATTCACATTCATTATAATCCCATCTCCTAACTGGTAACATTTATGAAGATAGTCTGGAGGAATAGTTAGCCTTCCTATGCCTTCGCAGCCCGAAGAATAGAGGTTAAAGCGCTGGGAATCACAAAACCAGAAAATCATTGATATTGGCAGACAGCTGAGCAGAAACTCAGAGCTATCAGTTGTGTTTAAGGTCTACTGCTGTGTTAAAACCTTTCGTTCTGCAAACCTTGCTCGTTATTTATCAGTTACACCAGTTAATTTCATCTGTTTTGCAGAAATATTTACCGAGGGTAGGTGAAGGAAGTAGAAGCTGCAGCTGCATCCACAGTCACCATACAGTTTATTTACAACTGGGGCTTTGTGGTGCAGCTTGCTAAAAGAGGATTAAATTACGCTTTGTAGATTAAGAGTCTGAACACTATAAAACTCATAAGCCTTTGTATGCTAAGCAAGAACTTTGACTCCCTTAGGAGCTTGCAACAGAGGTTCTGCATACACATAGAAGACTTGAATTGTTTTGATGTTGTAGTGTATCTTTCACAGACAGAGACATTATCAAACTGGTTTGGAAACATTTTATCAGTACAAATAAGTTAAACTGAATCATGATGTCCAGTACATTTTCACCTCAGTTCCTCCACACATTCAAATAGACTCTCCTACTCTAATGGCACTATCACCAGTTATACATTATCCATTCCACGGCTCCTTTCCCATTAGAAGGATACTGCCCCAGATCTTCGCTTACTGGGAAACTGTACTAACATGACACACACATACCTCCCCTTTTCCTGCCCCCTCTCTTTTCTTCTCCTCCCCTTGTCTTCTCATACATAATTTAAAAAATGCACTCAATAAATTTCTTCTTTCAAGAGAACATTTTCTTATATTTAGATAGCATTCTGTTTAAAACAAGGACAAGCAGCATTGTTTGGAGATAAAGCAGCAAGAGAAGCTTTGAGTCTTTACAAGACTATAACAAGAAATCTACGTATGGATCAGCTACAGAGCAGAAAGATGTGTGTGTGTATTTTCAGTTAAGAGAAAGGCAACTCCCCAAGTATTCAATCAAATTATTTCTTCCTCAACCTTATTCTCCATTTTTTCCCTCCACATTTTTAGGAGAAAGGCAAGAAAAAATTTCAGTTTGATGTGCACATACAACTATCTTCTACATTGGAAGATAGTACTACCTGATAAAATGTTTGCAGCCAGTCACTGTAATAGTCCACTCACAGCTGTTCATGGATTTAAAAATACAAAATGAATGTTTCCTATGTTCAAGAAAGCTACGATTTTTATTACAAATTAGGAGTTGAACATTTTGAAATAAATCTTCCATTACCATTATTGATGGCAAAGGCAAAGCGGGTTTAGAGCAGGTATGAGGAATCTCTAATGCTCAGAGATTGCTAATGGCAAAGACGGTGAAGAAGCTAGTTCAGGTGTGTCTGATTCACCTGCCAGGCTGGATGCTGACGTGGCTTGCCTGCTTCCAGGGGTGGATTGAGCCCCAAGGGCTGTGTAAGGACCAAACACCCCGCAAGGCCCAGCTCAAACCTGCCCCTTACTTCTCTTACCCCCAGTGGCCAGCCTGTGCCCAGTGGCCAGCCCTGTGGGTTTGCCAGGCCTGTGACAAAACAGGTCTGTAAACGGCAAAGGGTTCTGTACGCTCCAGGTCCTCACCAAGTGGTGGCACAAAGGCAGCCTCCATCCCCAGGGCTTGTCTCCCGCCACCCCATGCCAACACTTGGGTTTAGGCAGCCTTGTACCTGATTGTGTAGACTGTATTTTGCTGAAATATGATGAGCTCCATAATTGTGCTGCGTAGTGTGCTAGGAAGTGACTGTTGCTGGAGAAGTGCTGGGAGAAATGGCTTCTAAATATAAGCCAGCTCCAGCTAAGAAGGGAAGCTCTAGGGGCAATATTAAGCGTTAACTGTCCAGGAATAGCTAAGAAGGGCATGTTAAACAGTAATCGCTAGGTAACTGTCTCAGACAGACAGAAAGAGAGGGGGGAAAAAACCTGAAGTAGCTATCTTTAAAGAGAACAAGCAGATCTGAGTAATCCAATTTAGGGGAGATAAGAGTCTGCTGGTAGCACTGTCCTTTAACTGGACAAACGCCTTCGTTCAAGTGTCAACCCCAATCCTGGGGAGGTCAGCGCACGGGGCCTGCAGCCTAATGTACTCCTGAATTGGCTGAGTGGATTTCCGAACAAACACGCTGGTCCAACAGAATTGATTTTCAGCAGGCCGTATGGGTCCCTAACGTAATTATCCTGCAGTGAGTCAGTTCACAGCAGCCCCTGCATTTAAAAGCTGCTGGTCAGCCGAGAGGAGAGGTTACCGCTGGTGCCTCAGCCTCTCCGCCAAGTACAGCTTCGCTTTTAATTGTTTAAACAGCAGTGGAATTTCTTTTGCTCTTTCTCAACAGAGAATCATTATATCCCTGTTTAAAGAGGTCTGGAGGGACCTCAGAAGAAACTTTCCCTTCAAGCTTTGTGTGCTAATGAAAAAAATCAAGTCATAGCTCTCTAATAGGCGAATTCAATTTATAACAAGCAAATACAATCATCTTGACACCCGTGCTACACCACAATAAAACTTCCCCGGCTTTTGCTCCACAACAGCTCCCGCAAAATGCAGCCTGGTACCAGGCCACCTGGCCCTGGCACCCACAGGCCACCCCCTCCAGCAGCCACAGCCCAGGTGGGTGCAGCCAGTTCGATGCTCCAAGTGTCCCCAAAACCACCACTCCATCCTGGGGCAGCTCCCGGCTCCTCAGGGCAGAGGGGAAGAGGCCACACGGGTCACTGCTGTTGACTGTGTATGCCTCATGAGCAGCACAGCATGGCACGGCACGGCACAGCACACTGGCTCAGGCAGTGGTATGGCACAGCTGAGAGCAGGCTCTGCTTCCTACCCCAACAGAGGACTTATTTCCAAACCCTTTAATATTCCTTAATGAAGCTCCTATAGCACCTTTCTTGGAACTGCTGACGTGAATCAAACCACGTGTAGGGAATAATCTGTTACAGAGAATCATATTTCTCCATGACAAAATAATATCAGATTTGTATACCAACTGGATAGAGCAAGATTAGTTTTACAGTATTTCCTCTAATTTGTGTTTTTCTCTCTCTCAGTGAGGGTCTGGACTAACTCCGAATGCCGGGAGGGAACCCCAGAACATCCGTAGTTCTGAGACGGGTACAAGAAAGAGTCCATGCCCTAATAGTGGGTCTTCTTCTACAGACCTTTCCAATAATACTGATGCCAAGCAGCACTGAACAAGCTAATGAGATTTGCGCCCCCCAGTTTCATCAGAGCAGTATCAGTTCTTTATAGAAAGGATGTATCACCCTCAAACAAAAAGCCCAGCACCCGCTCTGCTTCCAGGGTGCAGCTACATTTGGTTTAGATGTCATTGCACCTCTTGCAGCCTTGTCCCAACTACCTAAAAGCTTCCCACACTGGGGAAACTGCCAGCACCAATTCACAGCACTCGCGCCAATGGCAGTGCATTAATAGTACAGTCCCCATCTAGGTCCAGATGTAAAAATAATGAACTTGTTTTATATCCACCACTAAACTGAAATTATGTGCACAGGACCTACTGCCCGGCAATGCACTGCTCCACACCCCACTGGATGGGGACTGAAGAACCACTGCTCTGGGTTCAACCAAAAGCCAGGGTCCTCTCTCCAGCCACGGCCATAAAACACGGGAACACGGGCAGCACAACAAGACCCAGCAGGCAGCAGCTCGGGGCCTTCCCCAGCCAGATATTTCACTTGGAATACTGTGTTCAGTACCCACCAATGAACCTCTTCTCCATGCATTTGTCTGATCTATACTGAACTCATTTATTCGTTTGTCTTCCACAATATCCTGTGCAATAAATACCGTGCGTTAATTACGTGCTCTGAGCAAAGGTACTGACTTTTCTTTGTTCTAAACTTTCACCATTTGGTGAATACCCCTTACTTCTTGAAATTATTCCCTAATTGTTTTTCCCATGCCACTCGCAATTTACAAGCTGCTACTGCATCTCCCCGTCACATTTGTTATCACAGATAATGCCTTTTAGCCTTTTTAGCCCCTCTGCTTGTGGAAGGCACCCTGTATCTGTAAAGAGTCTAAATATCTGATCAACTCAGTTCCCCATTTCGACATTCTCAAGTAAGGCCTAACATCCTGATTATCCTTCCAAGACTGCAACACTCATTAATACAGAACCCACCGTTCATATCTCCACTGAAGAGTGCCAAAAAAAAAAACCAAACCAAACGTTAATACACCCTCAGCTTTCCACAAAGCCCCTATTTCATCCATGGTGCTCAAAATTTCTTGGCAAACTAAAGCTCCACCCAGACAAAGCTGCCTGATTGATTCTGTATTGGGAGAATTAGTGCAGATGCAAGCTGCTTCGGAGCTCACCAGCCCAAAGTTGCAAGCGAGCAGACGGCAATCATTCCTAGATGGAGCATCTACCTGAATAATGGATTCACTGCAATACCATTTCGTGCTGGTTACATCTATGTTTCCTCCAGTCAGTCAGATGCTGCTTTAGCTCTACTCTGCTCTCCCGGCTGCAGTTGCAGAAAGCCATCTGTCAGATTCTCAGCCTTATTTCCCTTTTCCTGTCTTTCCTCAAAGTAGGAGCAAATGGGGCCAGATTCCAGCTGTATTTTTCATCCTCCAATTAGCAGGCTCCAATTCATCACTCTGAGTATCTCCTGGCATCAGTGCTGAGATTCCCTCCTCACGCCTGGTAAATCGGTCTTCATTTAAAACCCTCTCTCTTAGCCCTAAATGGAAATCAATTCTGCAAGTTTAGCAAATAGTTAATTACTCCACAAAGAGGATTGATTGGCCTTTGATCACCAGAAAGCTCTGTAGTGCTATTAGTCTCTTTCATCTGTGATTAAACCACAGAGAAAAAGAAACAAAAACTAAATTAGGCTTCTCCTGTTATCCTACAAATATTTAATGACGGGATAATCTCCTAAAGGTGTGATCAGGGGATATACATTCCGCCAGGAAATGTCTCCAGCTCAACCTTGAACCCAAATTCTCTCCCTGCAAAGAGCCTGGCAACGAACTTTACAGAGGAACGGAGCTGAGCTCAAAGGGACGCTTTGTAGTACACACTCTTCTTGGCCTTTTCTTCTTTCCTCTTCTTATGTACGTTTTAATGCAGATAAAGATTTTCCCAACGGACTCCTGACATGAATAATAATAATAATAAAGGCTTTCTTTAAATTCAGTTTTGGCTCTGCTGACTTTCTCAGCAGGACAAGACTGTGTCCCGTTGATTTGCAGCATTGTACAGAGCTGTTTCCCCAAATGATGGGATCCTCCCACTTCAGACAAATTTCAAATATCGCAGTCTCCCACTGCTAACCCACTCTAAAATTCAGTCCCAAAGTAAAGCATAAAGCTTTCTACGCAGCCACCTATCTGCACTGCAGCAGAAGCCATGACAGGAAGGTCAGAGGATAGAGAGCAAGGATCGAGTTGCATTTCTCACGTTCTGGGTGAATTTAAAGTCTAGGAACCTTCCTTTGTGACATTAATGCAAACCTCATTAGACGGTGGCTGGCAGATCCCAAGTGGCCAGCAGCCTGTGTGTGCTCCTCGCCATTACTCACCGCAGCAGCACCACGGTAACGGTTATCAGATGCATTACAAGCCTCTCCAAAGGTCTACAGCAGCCAGGACCAGGGCCCATGTTGTCAAGTGCTTTATCAACACTTACTCAGGAATTCCTCCTTCCCCAGGGCCACCAGAATTGTAGGAGAATTGTCAAAACACACCTACTCTTCTCTAGCAAATTCTCTTCAGCTGCAAACAGTGCCATTCCCAGCCTGCCCTCCTGGATGCAGTGAGGAAGGTTGAACCCAGCACCAGGCAAGGAGAGCTGACCAAATTTCTGCAGCCTTTTCCTCTCTGCCTGGAGATGGTAACCACCACAGCATTCAGCTACTGGCCAGCTGGGGAAGCAAGTCCTTCAAAAGGCAACGCATGATACCAATACAGCTGATGGGTGAGAACAGCCAGTTTGAAATGATGGTTTCTGCCATCGAGTATGGTGTGCAGACACTCTGCTCTGCGGGTCCGTAGGAAAGAGAAGCACATAGACATGTATCCAGGAGAAGGTTAGATTTCAGGACATGTATCTTGCCAGGTAAAAGGTGACCTGGTTAGATGCAAGACTGGGAAGCAAGGAATGGAGCGAGTAAGGCTGAACTTCAAGAAGTTGCACAACTTGCTATGAAAACTGAGAAAGTTACCATAACTTTTTTTAGCACTAAAATGTCATAATATTCTTCATGCAAGAGAAAAGAGGAGCCTCCTGACATGTTTTCAACTCCCAAATGGCAAAGAGTCCTTGAGGGGCCATGCCACGCATCAGGCAACAGCAGGCGTTAATTAGCCTAGATTTTCTATTGAATTGTTTTGTGTGTGTGTGCGTGTGCGCGCGCGCGCGTGTGTGTTTTTCTTTCCCTGGGTGTCTCATTTGCAGAATGTTCAATCATCCTCTCTCTCTTTCTGATTCTGCAGTCGTGTGTACTTCTGTGCGACTGTCGAGTCCTGACACCTGTCAAACAGTGCCACAGTAAATTGGACGTGTCAGCCCCAGTGTGCTGGTGCCAAGGTGTGAATTAGATAGAGTCTCTCACTGCTGTTCTTCTGACCTCTTTACTCCATTACTAGGACATCCCGAGACACACCAAGCCTCAGGGTATCAAAAAACAAAACGCAACAAAAAGAACCCCAGAAACCCATTGCAACCATGGCCAGGTGCTTCAGGATTTAAACCAAAGCTTTCTTCTCTATACGAAGGGAAGAATTTAAATAAATAAAATTTGTAAACATGCTGATTGCATTTGCAAAACTGCTAGAAAATGGGCTTCGCGTTTTTGTTTTGTGCCATACCAGGAGGCTCTAGGAGTCCAGAAAGAAAAGGGAAAGTGAGTGAGTAGTTAGTGGAGCTTTCAGATGAAAAGATGCAAAAGTCATTCTGCACAAAGAAAAATGTTTGTTTATATTATGCCCATCACTGTAGATGTGGTTACCAGAAAACTCCGCGCAAACAAAAAACCTCCAAACAATGTGTATGACTGAAATCACCCTGATTCCAGTTCCTTACCTTACACGGAGGTTGGGGGGTTTGTTTTGTTTTTTAAAACAACAGCTCCCAGAACAAAAGGCTGATTTGTGCAGCAGGCAGTTCTGGGGACCACCTATTGCACGGGGCTGTAGACACATATGGTGCTGCACAATAACAAATAAGAACAACAATAAAGAAAGCTGCACCCACTTTGCTCAGTACGGTGTTCTCAAAGTTACACAGTAAGAAGCAATTATCCCAAAGTGGCAATTTTATTTGAAAATAACATTTAAATTAAAATGGGCATTTCAGGGCCTCCTGCTGAAGAGTGACATGGGCTGTTCAGGGGCCCACTGTCACTTTGTCAGCTGTCACATGCTGCCTTCTGCTAGATGGGCGCAGTTTGCCTTTACCCTTTATCCAGACTCTTAAAAATGCCGCACGCATTTTATGAAGACCAACTAAGTGGGATTGCATCTCTGACAGCTGTTCCAGCTTGGATTCTGTGAAAGTGCTTTGCATACATCTATCTTTTCTGCTAACAATTTGGATAGATAACAAAAGCTGAGGGGAGAGGGGTGAGCGGGCTGGGGACAGGGACGGAACAAAGAGCTTTTGCGCCCCAGTCACCTGTTAGCATGCAGCCCAGGGGAACATCAACTAAAGTGGATGCTTCATGAGAAGTCAGCTCAGTGGCTTCAGTTACATAAATTTTAGGTCTCATGATTCCTTGCAGTAGGTAGGTGTACTTCCTGCTAATCCCCATCACAGTCAAGCACTCTTATAGACCTGGGGGGAAGAAGAGATGCTATTCTGGTCTTGGGCACCAAGAACTGTTGACTATCAGTACAAAGCTGGCAGTGTGAGAGGGATGCAGGACTCCACCAGATTCCTTTACCCCTGAACCACCCGTCTCTCCAGGACCATATCCCATGGGATAAGGACAACGACGAAACTGGCAATACCTATATGCCTTGCTTCTGCCTTGCCAATATCTCACGTAACACCAATACTGTCTGAAATGATTCACTAGAATCACTATTTACATTTTCTGAGGACTTATAATTACAAACAGTTAAAATGCTAAATATTTGAATATATAAATATTTTTAAAATAAAACCTTGTTCATAAAAAAACCCCAGCAGATCAAATAGCTAAATGCTTTGACAAGAACACTACAATATGATGTACAGTTATTATTACTCATTATTTGATCTCAACAGTGCTGGCGAACAACAGAATCAGGGTCCCTTTGTGCCAGCAAGGCACCATCTGCAAAAAACTCAAAACAAACATACCAAAATGAAACGAAAGACCAAGCACATATGTGAGAAACACCGCTTTACTACGGGGATTAGCAGAAGCCTTGAGGTAGCCACCCATCCCTTTTCCTTCCCAAGTGGTAGTGACCTATTTTCTGCACATCCACAATGTAGCTGAAGCAACTGGTGGTTACCAAGACAAGACTTTTTTTTTTTTTTTAGGGTCAAGAAGAAGGGTTTCCCACTAAGGCGGCCAGTGGTTTGGGTCAAAAGTTTTCCTGCTCCATCAATCTCTCTGTGCCTCGATTCCCTTCCGCAACATGAATGTATTTTCATGCTAGATTACATTACAAAGATTTTCAGAGCTGTGAGATTTTCACATCTATGGTAATGAGGACCACTTCAATACTTAGAGTAGATGGAACGTGTGCAGGAGATCTACTGATGGGAAGTAAATTCTAATTTCTTCCTGCTTTTATTGCTGATTAAAGTCAAGAAATGTCTGTAGTTTGCTCCATTCTGTGTTGTGAGATCTCACATAATCACTGACAATAGTTTAAGGTATTATCTGATCTATGAAAGTACATGTATTTAAATAGAGGTAAAAGTCTTAAACCCAACATATTAAACATGAAAGGGGTGTCTGGTTTACTTGTTCAAAGTAAGGGATTTGCTCCCAGGAGTGACACATCTATTACTAATTAAACAATTAATTTATTATGCAGCACTTGCAGAAAACAACATATTTGAAGTCTGAAAACGTCTGCTAAAGAATGGAAAATAATTTGGATACAAATAATTATCTTCAGGATTTTTCTTTACACTGGAATATGCTTAACACAATTCAAATGTTGTTTTCTCAGAGCTAAAGAATAGTCACTGTGTCACTGGCAATGCATAGGCAAAGTAGAGCAATAACGGGTAGTCATTTTTCCTAAACATGCCCGTTTCTGAGTCATTGTAGAGCACGTGTAGGAAGAGAGACAGACAGACATGCATTTACAGATTTAAATTGTTAGTCTGCAAGATCAGCCTAAATGTAAGAGATTCTCTATCAGAAAGTCAAACAACAGTCACTTGGCTCCCAAGATCTTTGTACTGGGCAGGAAGGCAAGCTTCTGCATCCTCTCCCAGTGACCAAATATCAACAGTGAAATCTTAGGTACATAAGAGTTAGAAGAAAAAATGTCAGAATTTCTAACCCAATGCTGCAGAGAAGAGCTTATTGTACTGAATACAATGGCTAAGTTCATTTCTATATAGAATCAATAGTTGTGCTGAGAGCTAAAAGTCCAATTATTTCCTCAAAATATTAAGTGCAACATTGTTGAGTTTCACCTTCTAAAAGTAGATTATGCAACTGGCAATCTACGCCCCATGTGCAGCACAGTCCCGAGTATTTCCCTGCTCAGCTTCAGCAGGGAGGAAAGCTGGTTTATTGTGCTTTTCTCTGCCAAATCACCCAAATGCCTGAAATTTGGTCAGTTTTTCTTTTCTCCATGATCCAAAATTCCTGGCAAGAAAACCCACTGCACATCATATGTATATGTTATTGAACAGGAGGAAATGGGTGTTCTCAACCACAAATAAAAACTCAGTTACCTCTGAATATTCAAAGGTCTATACCTCTACCTAAAAGTATAATTCAAAATGGCATCCGTTATCTTGTCTATCACATCAAGAACTCCACTTAGCTAGTACAGAGGTCCTAATCTGCCCTGCAAAGTCTCTTTTGCTACCAGCTTTCTCAAATATTTTAACACTGAAGTCCCTATCTCAGACATCATCTTTCACTCCAGCTTTCTTTCTCCGTAACACCTCTAAAAATCTTTTACTAAACATCTTCATTTCTAAAATACTTGTCTAGACATCCATTGTTTGTCACATACAAAAGGGAAACATCCTTCCTCTAGTTTTAACATCTTCATATTCCTCTGAGAGCTGGGACAAAGATAATCCTCCAAGTTTATCTCTGTGACATTGCAACTGTCTACAGGTGCTTCCTTTTCTAGTGCATAAATAACATATTTATCTCTGTTCTTTATAGCTCCTTATGATCTGTTCTCTACTACTTCTCTTTTGGTATCTAGAGGCTAATTCTGCCTTTGTACTTTGCTTTCTATCAGCTTCCATTACAATTTTTTCTAAGCATCTTCAAGTTTTCTCCTGTTCTGCTTTTATAACTGGGCCTTCTCTAATAATTCATAAAATGAACACACTATTTCACAATTGTTTATTAAAACTCTCCTTTTCCATGTTGGCTACAGTTATGCTGATTGTGTATGGAGACCACCGCTGATCATGCCATCCGATAACACCACAATTTTTGTGTGTGTGTATCACCTCTTGATTTCTGGAACACTTATCACTTATCTCAGTCTTTACAAGAAAACCCCTTAGGCAGAGATTGTTTTTATCCCATTTGTACGGCAGCAAGTGCAAAGCAGGGTCCTACTCAGGGGCAGGGATTTCACTGCCAGAGCAGAAAGGAACAAATTATTAATGAAAACAGCCCTACAGCTCCCTTCCTCTTGGCCATTTCTGATCAGCTGCTCTGCCACACATTCCTCTGGGTTTCGAAGTCACAGCTGGTAGCTCTGGAACCACCTGGAGCAGACTTCATGCCTTCCCTTGGCACATGAGATAGGATTGTGCAGCTTCCCTGGCTCAAGCCAACACTTTGGGGCTGCCCAGTCTCCAAGAGCTCCCCACAGTCATGGCTACTTCGAATAATGTGTCCAGACAGCATGATACAAAGGCAGAGTAGAAGGACTTTCATCACAGTCCCTTTACTCTTTACATGAGAGAAAGCTGCAGATCTTTTGCAGAACAAAAAACCTGGAATACATTGCTCTCACCTCCTCCATCCAGATCTTTTGCAGAACAAAAAACCTGGAATACGTTGCTCTCACTTCGTCCATCTGCCTCTGCAAGGTTTGCTGTCAGCTCTGCTGGCCACCTCTCCTGAGGCAGCAGGACAGGGAGATGAATGTGCTCCTATCTCCAAAACAACTTTCCCTCTGAACTACACGCTATCCTCCTCATGCTGCACATCTAGACTGAGAGAGAGCAAATCCAGGAGGGTTGGAGAGGACACCAACAGGGAAGACACTCAGATGGTGAAATAGATTCATCGGGAAAACGATTGGTGTAACTGAATCCATGTTAACATCTGAGATGTGCAGCACCAGACAGAAAACAGAGATACTGACGCAAACTGGAGTTCTCCTTTTGACCCAACAGCATCCCATCCCATCTCAAATGATATTACTTACACAGTAAATTAAGCTGTGTGAGGTTTAATGAGCAAACATGACAGTTTTCAGGAGCTTATGGCGCTGTGACGCATCTTATAAGAAAGGGGGGCTAGAGAAAGAAAATATGATCAAGCAATAAAATTAACTCTTAATTTATCACATTACTTCCAGCTTCTAAAGATTTGGCACATGTTTTGTGAAAAATCAAACTCAGGGTATGACAATGGCCAAAAGCAGTAGGCTTAATGATGAACTCCTTGCAGCTTACTGAGCGCATCAGAGCTCATTGCAGATGTAGGACAAAGCATGGTAAAAAACCCACCAAGAACGTAGTGAAAACATGAAGGAAATAAAGTAATAGATAAATAAATCTCAGCAACTGAGAGGAGGGGATGAAACACGGGTACAAGAAGAGCTACATAAACCCACAGAGGTGTTCATAGAGCTCGCAAGCCCAATGAGCACATTCATGAGGAACAAAACATAACTGTCAAGTGATTTGAGGGGGGAAGCAAAATGGACGGAACGCCATAAAATTGAGATACATTTAGGAGAAGAAAGGAGAACAACAACTTTTTTTCCCCCCGACGATATTTACCCTATTGAAAACCTGATAGCAGTAGCATATTGTTGACGGTTTGATCCCAGACAGCTCTGCAGAGAACAGCATCAGCAGAGCTCTGCCCATGGATGGCTGGACACACAATTATACCAGGAGTCCAGACATGCATGAGGTCGGGAAACTATTGCGGCATAACGGGCCCTGAGAAGGGCCGGGCCGTGTGGGCACTCACCTAGTTTCATACATAGGCTTCATACGTACTGCAAAGCTGCTTTATTGCAGCTGTGTCACAGGAGGTAGCTTCAGTACTTTTGAATGTGATTAGAAAAAAGACTGGAAAATGGGATCCTCATGTTCATTATGAGGAAAGTAGTGCTTGAAATAAAGTCCCAAATATGTTTTGTAGCTGCCTTAGATATAACCATTATTAGCGGCCTTAAGAGGTGCAAGAAATTTCTATAACTGAAAATGTAACAAAGGAACAGGGTACTTGGGGAGAACAGTAGAAAAATCAAGCCTTTTTTTTTTTTTTAATATATTTTAAAGGTATACATTTCTTGCGATTTAAATTTACCACCAAACCTCCCAGCTTCTCCCCCAGTGTACCAATTCAGAGCTACTTAGAAGGAAAAAAAGAAGAGAAAAAGGAAAATCATTAAACAACCCCCCAAAAAGAGGGCTCAATGAGGTCTCATTTCGTTGTAATGAGCTCCAATTTAACATGATCATTATTTCTGACATTAAAGGCCTGTGAATAGTGTCACATGCCCAGAAGCTATTTTTTTTTACCCTCTAATGCCAGAAATAACAAGCTGCAGTTAAGGGACAGTGAATCAGGGTCTGTAAAATTACATTAAAATAGGAATTTCACTACTGATAGAATGACTCTTATCTAGGCAGCCCTTTCTGAAGGAGGTTTCTGAAGTGTATGGTTATTGGATATTGGGCTGGTACCTGCCATACCTTGCACAGCAACAGCCCATTTCTGCAAAAGGATGAAGAAAAACAGCAGAAGTCCTCCTGCCTTGGTGCAGAGCTGCCTTGAAGTGTCAGAACACAAATGCAGAAGAACAGTCATATTAGGTTAGACCAAAGGCCCATCCAGCTCAGAAAGCTCTCTGAAGGCAGCCACTAGCGAGTGCTTAGGAAAATAATTGTTGGAACAAAAGAAACATCACACGATCCCTTTTTTTGGCAGCAAGCATCTAGTTCCCAGCAACCTGAAGGTTGTGGATTCCTAATCTGTAGTGAATACTTTATCAAGCTGTGAATTTATTAGTACAAAACAATTCAAATCCAAAAGACTGAAAGAGCTCCCAAATTCCTGAGTTTGTTAACCTTTGCTGTAATTTTTAAATTTCTGCCATGTTACTGTTGAAATGGGTAACAAGAATCTGATGGAGCAACAGAGATGTGGCCATCCTATGGCTACATATGAAGATGTGAAATATTTCTCTATTGGTCTTTCTTCCCTGATAGTTCCTAATGTTCTGTTTATTTTTTTTTGATCAACATTAGGTAAGTGGATGATATCAGAAGTTGGCTTTGTTTTCAAAATCTCTTTAAGTCTTTTACTTATTGAAAAAAAAACCAGTATTGCAAATATGCAGTTAAGGGGTCTTTTCCCCCCTTGCATGTGTTTCTTCATATTTACAGACACCTAATTTCCCCCTGCTGTTTTACTATGTCAGCCTTTTGCTAGTCTCCAAGCCAAATTCTACTTTTAGTATCAGTTATCTCACCAGACATTGTGACTTCAGTGTGTGCTCCATTACATCTGTGCTGATTCTTCTCCATCATGTCAAACTTACTTGTCTCTGCAAATTCCATTTGTGATATCCCTGTTTTTCCACAACAGAAATAAAGTTTACTACTCTGAAATTCCTTACATCACCCTTGAGCCTTTTTAAAGAACTGTAATCACAATCAATTCCTCCAGTCCTGGGCCAATTTAAACTACAGGTTACACAATACAGTAATTTGGCTATTTTGAATTTTAGTTCATTAACTCTTGGCATCTTGTCCTGACAATTTGTTGCAGCTGCTTTTATTGATTTGTTTTAAAACCTTCTCCTGACATTTTAATTTGAGACAGTTTTTCATACCTATTCCCACTAAAAATAAAAGCTTCTAATGTGGTAACCTCTCAAAGCTCTTCCACAACACACCCCGGTGCAGAGATCACAGTGAGTTCCTCTGCCATCACTTTATTTTTGGTAACTGCTCATTTTATAATTCAGTCTTCAGTCATCTAGCAGTCCTTCAGACTTCCTGGCAACCTTCATAATGCTGATGTATTTGAGTAAGTATTCAGTGTTATCTTCAACATTTTCAGCAATTTGTTCCTCAAACATGTTGCTTTGGGTGTACATGACAACACTTGTGTTATTATGATTTTATGTTTAATTGACAAAGCTTTTGTTTGTTTTCCTTTTCTTCCTTTTCTTTAAATATGACTCTCACTTTTGTTTGTTTGGGTTTTTTTAACAATTGCCTTTAGTCTGATATTGTGTATTTGAATTTCCACCATTCCACTAAAAACATTTTAACCTTCTGTTTGCTTTCTTTACTAAAACAAAAGATAAAATTTTAATACCCCTCAAAAACTTAAATGTTACTGCAGCCACCTTTTCTTGGCTTCTTTCTTAAAAAATTGCTGTGCAATAGTTACCACCTGTGCTACGTCCTCTGCTGCAAGAAAATAAAAATAATCAGAAATGGTCTCTTCTTTCTGGGGATCTTTCTAAGATGTGTCAAATGAAAGACATTTACAGTATCTAAAAAATTTAGTTTCTACAAGAAGCCGTTTCACAGCTTTTGCACATGCAGTCATCTCCTTTACATCACAGGTCTAGCACTCAACTACTGCTAGTTTGGCATGGATTGCTACCCACTGACACTCTCGTTTACCATCCTTACTGATAGTTACATTTTTACCTTAATTCATTTCATCTATGTATTGCCTTACTCTTTATCAGCATGCCTTACTCCAACATTCCTACTTAATTTATACCCTTGGAAAAACCCCATGTGTTTACTGATTATCTTCCTCCTATCCAGTTCCCAAGACCTGTTCTGACAATGATCTGAAGGAGATATTACAGAATATTCACCTCCACGTTTAAGTGTCCAGCATTCATGCAATTATTTTATTACTTTTAAAAAGAGTTGGGAAAGATTCTGCAGAGTACGTCTCAACTCCTTGGAGCCGGTTTAAATCTGAATTATATGGGGCAAGAAAAGAAGGCTCTTTTGGCTGTTGGTCTTGTTGGGGGTAAGAACACCACCCACCATGAGTCACTTCCAGCAGCACAAACTTAACCTTCACCCGCCGGCACTGGGAGCTGCTGGGTGAATAATCAATAAGGTCCTCACAGAGAAGCCCTATGGTCAGCAGTGGAAGTGAGGGATAAACCAGCACAGTAATCCAAAAGAATCTCTTCTCAAAGGAACGGACACGGTCTTAGAAAACACAGGTTGCCAAAGCGTAGGAATAATCTCCTTCTAAAGGGGGTGAGAGGCCTCAGGCTGGAGCACAGCCCCAGGGAGCGAGGAGATGAGAGATGCCAATGCCAGAGGAGCACTTCAAGCACATGCTACGAGGTCAGGGTTGGAAGAATGTCTCTTGGATGTTCGATACCTTGACAAAACACTGCAAATTTTAAAGCCTTTTCTTCTAGCTTCTTGTTTTGAGAAGGTTATTTGTTTGCTACAAGTAGCCTCCCACATTCTGTCACCTAATGCTTTCCAAACTGATTTCATAGCCTCTGAAATGCATTGTCATAAAGGTGCCAAGGGGTTGATTAGTTTATTTAGGTGTACGGACAAGCTGTAATGCAAGCAGGCAGTCAGTGCGATGTAAAGGAAAGCTCAACTACAGATGCACTTTGGGAAGATTTGATCAATTTTACTTCCTTATATCAAATATACGTGATGCCAAATATCCACAATCAAAGTATAGGTCCAAACATTAGAGCATGGTTCCAAAACTGGAGAAAGACTCCAGCTGATCACAGCTGTCATCTCACACTCCATGTGAAATATTTAGCATTACAAGATGACAGAGGGTTTTTTTAAGAAGACAAAGACAAATATGCATTCTCAGAAAACTTGCTTGTGTCCACCGCGCATAAAATAGATGTGTTCAATGGTATTAATTATTTCATTTTATGATCTTTGGTACATGAAGTCCTTGCTTATGTAAACTGGAGATGAACAGATTATTTTGGGGGGTATTTTTGTCTGAGACACAAGCAGTAAAGTGACCTCCAACCGAAACAAAGAAATTCTCAAATTAATGAATGACTCCAGCTCTCTTTCAGGTGCTTTTATAAGAGCACACGCACACAAGCACATGCACACTAATTTTTTTTTTGTGTGTGTGCAGGTCAATACCAGGTCTGGATATGAAGGTTTATGCTTAATTTTGAACAGGTAATTCAGCATGCGCAAGACAGAAAGAAATACAGGTTGATGTGTGTCTGTGAAACCTGGGGTAAGCGCAAGGCTGAAGGAGCTTTCAAGGAAAAGGGACCCAATTTGTATCTTCGTCGATAATTGGTTTGTTTGTGTGGAGCGAGCAGGCGGCTCAGGCGGAAAAGGCAGTGGAAGAAAGTGATGGAGTGAAACAGCAAGGGCTGCGATTCCCTGCCTGATGAGTTGGAGAGAAATTGTTAGTAACTGAGGTAGGTCCCAGAGGGGTTCATTAAGTGACTGGCCCTTCACAGTACCCTGCCACATCTGACCTGGAAACATTAACATGAGGCCAGTGTTACAACACACAGGACGAGTGCGTGCGGGAAGCAAAGAGCACATGCCAGTGAGCAAGCGTGTGCCTGCATGTGGGGACGTGCAAGAGCTGAAGTCCTGAGACACTCCACGTGTCCCACGTGTGAAAACACCCCCCTTTTGCTCTCAGGGGGCTGCACTCCAAGCATTTGTTGGCAAAACTGCCCCTGCTGCCGTGGGAGGAATCTTTCTGGCATTTACAACAGCACTGCTCAATCGAGACCAAAAAACTGAGGCAGGACATTAAATCGTGGCAAGACAATATCAGCCCCAAAATAAAGGAACATGATGACGGAAGACACAGGCAACAGAAAACTACCTTCTGCAAAAGATAATGAATATTTTCCAGAAAACTAGGTGAGTACTGGGACCAAGACAGGCAGGTAAAGGAGGAGTAGGGAAAAACAAAAGAAGAGAAACTTAGTGAAATGCCCCATTTTTTTCTCATTTAAGATATGAGTATCTAAAAAACATCTTGCAGACTTCAATCTTTAGCTATACTTGAAATACAGAGTTTAGAAATATAGCTAAAAAAACGTCGTATCATCCACCTAACAGAGTTACCCAGAAGAAACAAATGTTCAAGTCTGTGTAGATGATCTGAGTTTGCAGTGAACAAACGGCATTTGCATTGGCCAGTGGGAGAAGTGACAGTGGGAAGAGCATCTGGGGAATACAACATTCCTACCTCAATCACAGGTCACATTATACATGAGAAGGGAACAAAGAGACATCCCTAGAGCACCCAGTTTAACCTGTATTAACAAAATGATTCCTACAAATAAGACCAAGTCACCTCTCCAAAACAATGTTCACATCCTCCTTATGCATATGACTATCTCAGTCCTTCCAAAATCTAAGTCTTTTCGCATCCTTCACATGCCTCCACTGGAATATAATCACAGGATTTTAAGCCTTACCATTCAATCAAAAAGCATTTTAAAAGGCTTAACAGAAACTTAAAAGACAAAACTGAAAAAAACCCAGCTAAAGATACTCAAAAGCTGAGCAGCTGAAGGAAAATACACCCTCAACTTAGAAGCAAAATATTCTAGGGAAGAGATGAAGCACAAAAGATATGGAATATAGTTTAAAAGCTGCAGAGGAGAATTCTCTCACATTAAAAGTTACAAGACTGTCTAGGAGGGACAGCTCTGGCACTCAGATATTCAACAATCAGACTTCTGACAGCTGAAGGGGTGAGAATATGGGAGCTAAACAAATTATGTAAGAGGGAAGGGAAGCAGTGACTTTTGTGTTATGAAACAGCAGAACAGAATAGAATCAACAACATTAAAAAGTGAACTGAAATAAGGCACAAGAATTGCATGAAGGAAACACGTCTGTACTTCGCTACAACGGTACTTATCAGGATGTAGTCAGTTATTCATAGCCAGGCCAAAGAAAATACCGGGTCCAAGTACAGGCAGGTGAGTACGCAATCCAAGAGCTTTGAGAACCTGAGAACAAGTTAACTCATTTACCTTTGCCTTGCTGTAGCTTTTTCAAACTTTCTTTTCAGGGTATGATTCATGGCTACCTCTGCATTTGCACAAGATATGAACAATGTGGACCTCTGCAACTGCCTATAGGGTCTGCTTTTGCTTCTCAAACATCGTTTGAGAACAGCTTAGCTGGAGAACTCTATGCTATTCATTGTTCATTTATTGGTTCATAACATCAAATGCATATGTGACAAGATTTTGACTTAGCAGGGCCTTTCAAATGTGGGTTTGGTTTTTTTTCAGGAATAATAAAAAAAACCCCTAGTGCTCATAAATCAGATTTTTCTACGAGTCTGTGGATAAACAGCCCCAACCTGCACAAACTGAAATCAATATGGGTGACATTCACCCTCCTCAGCGTGCAAAGGTGTCTGTAAATACAGAGATCTTGGCAACAACACACCCTGTAACTCTTATTTTCTATGTGGGAGCAAAAAATTGCCATGGGGCAGAACCATCCAGAAACAGAACATCTCAGTCCAATAATCTTCTAATTTAAGCATGTGCCAGGTCTAATAATATTTTACTGAATTAACTTGCTTTTACATTGCAAAAATCAAAAAGAAGCAAACTCCGTTTCAGGAAAACACTCCTAACAAACAGCTTTTATTGTTTATGTATGACCTCTCTTCATCTTCTCAGAGCTAAGCTCTCTGGAAGCATTGTCAATGGACTGCTTTATACCAGCAGACAATTTACTAAAAGATACAGATCAGGAGAAGTAGGACTTGGTAATCATATATTAGTATTTTTTAAAATAAAAACTGACTCCAAGTTTTTTAGTCAATTAAACGCATCCGGCACATCATGTATGTGATGTAATGACAGCTCAAGACTAGAAATGCTTTTGATGCATTATTAACCATAAAAAAGGCATTAAATACCAAGCTTGAATGCCATAGGGATGCATATTTCAATAGAAATTATTTTTCAATATATGCTTAAAGTTTATTTTGGTAAACAGATGACTGTGGGCTGTCACAGATGGAGACAGATTTATGTTTAGTTGGAGTCTTTTTGAAACGAAGGGAAATAGCTGGACTTGTTGAACATACAGAAGGAACATAATTCTTTCTCCTTGCTAAGAGAAGGTTGAGCAGTAGCTTGGAAGCTACTCCAGTTTGGAATATTAATTTCAGGGTAACAGTTGGGAGTAACATCAAGTAAATAAAATTAAAAAAATAAAATAAAAAAAAAAAGGCAAGAAAAGAGAAGAAAAAAAGTCTCCAAGCAGGAAGCATTGTTAGAGAAAGATGAAACTTCACTACCTGATCTAGAGGTGTTAGAGCCATGCATTCATTTTCTGAATCTGCAAACAGAAGCCAGGCCAAAGTTCAAAAATAGAGTAGTGAAACTAGTCCTGTTGCTCCACCATCCAACAATCTCCGGCAGAAATTTGGAGATCTTAATCCAGTGTTGTATTACCAACATTTAACTATCTAACACCATGTATCAAAAAAAAGGAAAAAAAAAAATAGAAAGCCAAACTAAAAGCAACCACCCTTCCACCCCTCAAAACCCTGCAAAAGGACAACCCACAGAAGAAGCATGACAGTAGATTTCTGCTCTTAGTTTATACAGATTCTTAACTCCGATTTTCAGAATTGGAGCAGCAAAAGACAGAAGAACCTGATGGAGGAAACCCATGCTGTCCCTCTACTGCTGCACATCACTTTCCTTATTGCCCAGTGTGCTCTTCAGATTAAGTGCCCAGGCTGAAGGATTTGATATCTTCCATTTGGGGAGTATTCTAAAATTTAAGTATATCAGTGTTTGATATTGCTGATATTCAAATTACTTTGCCTGCTTCCCTATATAAATATATATATATAAAAAAATATATATTATCGTTATGAATTTTACATTGCTATTGGGGTTCAGTCCTGCAAACATTATATCCAATATCTATTGATTTTGCAGGGACATTATGAAAGTGAGGTCTGCAGGATCAACCCCTTCATGTTTAGATCTTCAAACATTTGTAGACTGTTATCAAGCCTTCTTGTACTCATCTCTTTGCCAAGCTACACATATTTAGCTCTTTTAATCTTTTCTTATAAATCAATGCCCTCAGCCCCTTAATCCTTTTTGTTGCTCTTCTCTAATCTCCTTCTGGTTTGTCAATACCTTTCAGTACTGCAGTGTCCAGAACTGAGCTCGACATTCCCCGGTGCCGTTGCACCACACGAGCATGGGAAGCCTGATGTGACTAGTCCTGTGGTGGGAGGATGCTCCAAACCATTTGCTTTTGCTGATGTCTGGCATGGCAAACTTCCAGCGTGGGATTCCCACACTGCAACCTGCTGCCCGGCTCCAAGGGAAGATTTGGCCTCAGCAATTTCCTGTTCCAGAGAGCAGTTTCTCCTTCTGCACACCTCTTCTTGAGCTATTCTACAACATGAAGTCACACCGTTCACCCATCACGGCTACTGCCAGCAGGCAATGCTGCCTGCCTGCTCTTTTTATACTTTTCTCCTGCACCCATCTTCTGATTCACACAAAAGAAGCCTCAATGCCTAAATCACCTAAATAACTGTATCTTGTACCCTACCTTTACCTCACTGCGCCTCAGCCTTCTGCTATTGCTCTCATCTAAATTCAAAATAAACAAGGGAAAATAAATATACTACCATTTACAATTTCCATACCTACTCTACAGCCAATGAGAAGGTATCAGAGAAGCTTCCAGAACAAGTTCTTGCACTATGAAGCCTTTTCCTCCTTAATGACACACTGACTCCATCTGCTCTAGCTATACTGGAAATGGGGGCATTTCTCACCGCACCCCTAGAAGGGTGCCTCTACTTTAACTTATCACCTCTGGAAGTGGCCAGCCATGGGCAGCCACTCCCAAACACCGATTTTTAATGCCAAACATGATTATGTATTTAGGTGCAAAAGGCATCTGATGTGTCCCATGGCAGAATCAAAGCTGCCCCTCTCCACAGCACGCTGCCCCGGTGCAACCCTGTGCTGTGCCAGACACCCATCTCTCCACGTGCAAACCACTGAGAGTCAGAAACCAGCATTAGATCCAGGAGAAAAGGAGCTCTGTCTAAATGCTAATAATTATTTTAGGCCTGCAAGGCCTTTACCCATTGTACAGACATGGTGAGATGGCAGCTCTGATCTAGGAGGTGTGTAAACTGTTGGGTGTTTTCCCTACATGCTCACACCCCCCCCTCCTTTTTTGATCAGAAATGCCGCTTCACCATTTCACTACCAAAGAATGTTGCAAAAACAGAAAAATACAGGTTAAGTTGCCTTTAATCTTTAATTCATATACAAGAACATATTGCACATGGTAAAGTATAAAGGAAGATCCAAAGTCAGCGGGTTATGCAGACTCTGCCAGACCTTCACTTTCAAAGAGACACAGCCTGGGGAATTACACAAATGGCCTTCCATTGCCCTCTTAGTTTCTTTTTATGGCAAAATGCTTTGCTTTTATCAATTCCTCCCCCTTCTATGAGTCCCAGAGGCTTAGGCAAAACAAAAGGCAGATGCGCAAAATGCACCCTTCTCCTCTGAATGGAGTGGGAGACTCACTCCGCAGGAAAGCAACGGACGGGTGGAAAATGCTCTCTCGAAAAGTAAAAGCCAGTAAACGCAGACAATCTTTCTGCCTGGGTGAAGGAATTTGGCCTCGGCCAAAAAAAAAAGAAAATAAAAAGGGGAAAAAAAAAAACAGGAGGGGGGGGCTGCTCTTTTCAAGCCCCCGTAGGCACTGCTGCATTAAAGTGTGTCAGGCTGGAACAGGCAGAGGAGGAACATGAGTCTATTGTTGGAGATAACCATCAAAAACAGAAGGAAAGAGAAAATGATCCTGCAGCAGGATTCTTACAGCGGAAGGACCAGCTTCAGTTGTGGGAAATGGTGCGTTTAGAGTGGGGTTCAAAAGCAGGTCCAGCTAAGGATGGGGAGTGATCGCATCAGCGGCTTCCCAACGATGGCAGTAGAAGCAACGATCCCAACTGCACCCATGTAAATACGGGAGAAAAGCCCCAGCCTGGCAGGGCAGGGGTAGCACAGGGGCCCTGCATCACACTCAGCATCCCGGGGAGTCAGAAGGAGATGTGGGACAAACCATACTGACTGCATTCCCTATCCTGAAGTCACTACTGCCTCAGATCTGGGAAGTTCTGCCCAGCCTACAGCCACCATAGTGGACTAAGCAATCCAGCAGGAAGCTGCAGGGAGGCAATTCAAAAGCTTTGGCAAAAGAATTTTCCTTCTGAAAATAGACTTTTTCTGTTTAAAAAAATCTTAAAACAATTGCATTTTGACGAAAAAATGCACCAAAAGAAAAAAAAAGTCTCAACAGAGAAAAAAAAAAACTTTCATTACTTTCTAGAGCAAGTATTTAATTTTTAAATTTCAAAATTATTTTCCCCTTTAACTCCTTCCAGTAGAAAATATCACAATCTAAATTAAATATGTTAACCTGTTTCCTAACAAAGGAAGATTGTATTTATAGTGAAATAACTTTGGTTTGTGCCAATCTGAAACAAAGACAAATTTTTAACAGCCATTTGCACCTGATGAATTCTAGTGCTAAATACCCTTGCTCCAATTAAACTTAAAGATTCTTGCATAATTTTAAAAATTGAGACCAAACTGAATTTTTTTTTATTGGAGGTGTGGGGGGGGAAGGGCAGAAATCCATCCTGTGGCTGAATTTAGTGTACGTTTCTTATTTGGGTTTGGTTAATTTTTATTTTAATTTAGATCTGAAGAAATCACTGTGACTTTTTTTAGACTGAAAATTGAAGGAATGAAAATAGGTAGGATTTTTCATACCTAAAAAATTTATTTCAAAATAAAATGGCTATACTTTGCCAGTGCTGACTTAGAGAGAGGTTAGCCACTTGGCTTTCTGTAAAGTGATGTTGGATTATTTCTCAGAACAGCAGCAACCAAGGACATGGCAAGCGCACAAGTGAGATTTGCCAACATCTCCTTCTGGAAACTCAATTTTTATTCACTGAGCCACGTTTTAGATAGTACACTAACTTATGTTTGCTTTGTACTGAAAAAAAAATATCCAAAAATTGCTGAATTACTACACAACAGAACCAAAACAAAATCAAAGCAATGACAACAACTCACACAAGTAGCAAACCAGAAGCTGGGGAGCCCGTGCCGTGCAGCCCCCGGTCCCAGGGATGTGTCCCCCGCTGCTGGTTCCTGCTTTCTAACCCCTGGTATTCCATACACTGTAATTATTCTGGTGCAAATTTCAGTGGTATCATTAATTCCAGTGTATTTCTGTGGAAGCCTTAAAACAGATTAACAAAAAGGCTGTGTGTTGCACTCTACATTAGGAGTGTTTTTCTCCATGAGCAACTGGCTGGTGAAAAAAACAACAGAAAAATGGCTCTTGAGGGTCAGACCAGAGGTCAGCGGAGCCCCACGTCTTGCCAGCTGACAAATATGTTGTCATTTCCCCCCATATATTTTCCTCTCTTTGTTACGCAGCTTTCACACGCACCATTCTGCTTTAGAGCATAAGGAAGATTTTGCTGTGGAAATCTACGCCTCCAAATGCTGTGGCTGTAAAGGGAAAGCCCTGTTTGCTCAGCGAGCTCGGATCAGGCCATGGGGAGCTCTCAGGCAGGGTAACTGCACCCAGCGCTGTGAGCTGTGTCAACTCGTGTCATCTGAGAAAAACAAAGGATGGGCACTGGCTGGGGGGCCAGGGCCACCTCCAAGGTGTGACACAGCCCAGGTGCCCAGGCTGAATGGGAGCATCACCCACAGCAGCCTGTTAGCAGAGGACACAAACTCTTTATAAGCATTTGCTGCCCCAACCGCAGTGATGATGTCAGACAAGTGGGAAGAGGGGCCGCTCTCCTTAGATCCATTTCTCGAAGTTCTTTCAGAATCCAACAAAATACAACCATTGCAAAGCAAAATTAACCAAGACTTTAGGAATGCCCATTTTCTTTTTTAGATTGCTAGATGCTCTTACTCATATAATTTTTGATGACAGAGAATGAAAAATCTGTAATTTGCAGAGAAAGACATACAAAGCGATTAAGAAACAACCAAAATTTTCCTGCCTGCCACCTTTCAATCTCAACATATCACTGACTTACATACAAAGGCCTGAATAAAGATTAAATCGGTAATAATTTACTGAAAATCAGATGCTTGCACAGTATGACTGAAGCACCACCTACATGCTAATTCAGCTTGAAACAACTAAAACCACAGCGTTAGCTCATGGCAACAACTAGCATGTTGAGTTTTCTGCCAGGAGGAATGTTTAAACATTGGATTAAATTTGCACACAAAACCTGAAAGCCTCATCGGCAGAAGTTCACATATAATGCCTCAATCTATTGTGTAGACTCCGTCTAAATTGGAAATCTTCTCAGCTGCCATTAATCGTCATGTGAGATTGTCACTCCTCGAAAGCCTTCCTTTACCAGTACATGATCCTGCAATCCTGGAGTAACGAGCAGGGCCATCATCTACAAGGAAGCTGCCTAAAGCAGAGCGAAGCACTTGGCATCCTCGCTGCAAGCTACTTCACATGAAGTAATTTGCTAAACTGTGGGAAAAGTCTATTTTAAATTTTGGGTTCTGCTTTTTACAAACATAACCCGTGGTCATAGGTCAGCACATAATCTTCCCATTAAAATCTATTTATACTCTGGACTGTTTACAAGTTACACTGGCGAGATGTACATATGGAGTAATTCATCACACTTCTGGTCTAATACTTATTCTTCCAGGCCCAGTACAGGAAAGCAGTTGAACAAATGTTTAAGCGTGTGCTGAACTTTGCACATACACTAATGTCTTCTTGATTAGTCCAAAGGTAAGCACATACTTAAGTGTCTTCTCGAACATGAATGTTTTCCTGAGCTGATCCTGCTTTACAAACAGCTCCTGAGCCTGCCGTCACTCCAAACCCCACCAAACAGAACAGGCAACAGAAGGTAACTTAAGCCACAAATAAAACCCCAGATTTGTCACAGCTAATGTTATGTTTTGCTCAGCTCCACTGTCTTTCTACGTTGTTGTTTTGCTTATAGGCATCATTCTGACACAAACTCGTCACAGCAAACCAGCCAGCACATACACATACCATCAATTTAGCTAATGAAACAGTAACGTAAACATTTTTCATTTAAGAAGTATCTGTGGTAACAGTGCAAGATTGACTGGAGCAGAGAACAGCTTCTACCCAGAACACAAGGGCAGAACACTAATGATACTGGAAAGCATCACTCTCGTTACCACACCATGACCTGTTCCTAAAGTCAGGATTGTATAGCAGTGTGGTGTTTTGACGTGCTTTATTTTAAAACATATTTTTAACTGCTAATTTTATTTACAAACATAAGATATTGACAGTTTTCATATGTATGTATGATTAATAAAATGTAAGATGCTCCCTCTATCTTTAAATGTTTACATTTCTGAAAGCCTGGAGAACAGCTAGTTTAAACAACGTATGTATTCTGGATAACATTTCTTTGCAACTGTTCCCTCTTTCCCTGTGATACCCATTAAAAAGTGTAAAATGTTCCATGCTAATAAGAATCAACAGGGAAAAAAAATTCTAAGCACAAGAGCTTAAATAAATTATCATCTTTGTAACTCTGCCATAAATCCCCCAGTTGGGATATGATGATTTAGCGTTTGCTGCTCTGGCACAAATCCAAATGCCTTGGGTTTCTTAATGGATAAAATATTGCCTTTTCACCTTTCTGACCTTACTTCAACTTCTCTCTGAGGTGACATGAGTCTCCTGGTCTCTGCTTAGTCCTTGATGGACAGTAGCAGACAGAACGCAAGAGCGTTTCTTACATTACTGCAGCCCTTCCAGCGCGGGGGGGTGTCTGGGCACGAGCAGCGAGATGCCTCCTGCCAGCATCTGCTCCCCCATGGAAGAACACTTGAATGCATTTTCTCATCTACTGAGCAAGCCTTCAGCTCCCAATATAGGCAAATAGAAAAGATGCAAACAAATCCCCTGCCATCTATAAGGAAAATACCCAAAATCCAGAATGAAGAAAAAGAAAAAAATCCCCCCAAACCAAACAAAAACCCACAGAGAAGGGTCACATATGAGCTTGTGCTTGTTTTCTCTTGTTGGAAAGAGCGTTTGCTACTCCCTTCAGAGAAAACAGTGCCTCTATCCAAGGTGAATGCTTACATGGGTTATTCTTATTCAAAATGTAAACATTTGCTTTATTCATTCAGGGTTAATGCCACAAGTGAAGAGAAAGAGGAGTGAAGGAGCAGGGGAGGAGAAGCTCCCAGGACCAAGCCTGCAGTGTTTTAGCTAATGAACAAGATGAGCATCACCTCTTTGGTCCCACTTCTGTGGCAGAATCCTAAAAACCACCTCAGGACCTGGACTTTCTTTTTTTGGTGTTGAAAACAGAGTTTCCTCCAGTCATAAAATATTGAGGAGTGCATTGTCTAGGATAATACCTCCCTGCAAGGGTTCACTAATTTGCTTTTCAGGAATACCGCTCCAGATACACAAAGCCTTGTCCACTCTGCTTACTTACTGCCTTTTCTTCAACATTTTAAATACCGCCTGGCTTTTCAAAAGGTGATTTTAAGGCCATTTAATTGAGGAAGTCAATTCCTCAGCTAAACCAGTTTTATTAGAACATTTAAGGAGTAAATCCTGCAGCGCTTACATTTATCTGGTTTATCTAGCTTCCAGGGACCTGGGGAAATCTCATTTTAGGGGTTTGGTTGACGTCTCTGCCAGCTAAAATGACAACCCTCAATGTCTTTACAAACCCTACAACTAACTCGAGACCCCTTTTACCAGGCATCATTCAGTTTCTACTTTCCAACAGAATCGGGAACTTCAAATTAAGTAAACCTTCTACATTTCTCCTGAGCGTAACGTTAGGTACCTACTGCACAGCCTCTGAATGACAATGGACAGCAGGTACCAGCTGGCTCTCGCTGTGGTGTCCATCACACCTGGGCAACCTGTTTTGGGGGTAGGAGCAGCACATAATGAACCCTACAACTCTGCCTGAAATCTGGCTGCTTCAATTAGTCATATTGCAGCCTCTGCTCTGAACATGCACCTTGGGGAAGGTCACTGCTAATCTCTTCATGTGACTAATGTACATAAACTTGCTTTGAACACTTCCATTTTGGGCACATGTTTAAAAAGGCAAGTTAGTAGAAGTTTATGGGTATATAACATGACAAAAAGATTGTAGAGCTATAAATATTCTGACTAAAATGCAGTTTACACCCAGGGGGTGAATTAGCACAGTACCTTCCAGGCTCAGCACCACAGTCCTGAACAGCCAAAATCCCTATCAACACCAAAGCACGGGGCTGCCAAGCCAGTCGCAAAGGGAGTATGAATGTAAGAGATATTTCTTTGTGTTATTGCCTTCTCTCCGTTGTAACTCCACTCACAAATAACCTGCCCTTGCTTACATCTTCCTTGGTCTCTTAATTCTGGTTATACATTGAGCTACAACATACATGGTGCTGGAATAACATACAAGCACCCGTATATTTAGGGGACTGAGCCAATGTGACCACAGAGACGTTTTGCTCCCCCTCAGTCTGCCCGTGGCACCTCCTGCACGGTGCTGCCCAGAGCAGCTTGTGAACTTCCCGCTGGGCAGACGGAAGCATCGCTCTCCTCTGGGTCTCAGCTTTGCCAACACAACCAGGCAGGTGCCAGCAGCAGCCAAGATACGCCAAGAAAGACTTGACCCCGAGGCTGAAATGGGAGGTGCAATGAAAGTTGTTTGTTAGAACACAAAATAATCTATCTTGGGGGGTCAGAAAGGCTGGTCGCACCAAGGCAGGGGAGGGATAGGAGCTGGGCAGGGAGGTTGAGGGACACGCTTTGGCCGTCCCATGGGGACAGGCTTTGTCTCCTGCGACCGACGGACGTGCGCTGCCTCTGCCCACCCCCCCCCTGCCACTGACCCGGGGTCGGAGGCACACATGCTGGCCTTGAACTCCCCGTCTGTCTCTCTGCTGTCTCCCTGCCATATTAATTACCATTCCCCTCTGCCAGGGCCAGAAAACAACCTTCACTGCATTAGTGCTAATTAAGAAGAGTGAGCTTCCTATTCTGGCTGCTTAAATCACACTCCTCTACTCATTCAGAGCAGAAAGGAGTGCTGACAATCTTATTAAAAGCAGAAGGAAACACCTCGGTCATGCTTCGAGCTGGCAAACAAGGCCAGCGAGCTTCTGTCCTTCTGCAGGGACAGCAAAGCTGCAAGTGTCAGCAAAGGAACAGAAGGGGAGGGTGAAAAAACCAGCACGTTTCCTAGGACTTGGGGATCTGTATCTCAGGGAGAGATGGGAAGAGCATCCCCTTTGAAAACATTTATATTTGAAAGCAGAACACCCAAAATGAGAATATTTAAAATACAGCCCTGTTTGCAGAGCAGCACTGTAACTCTCCATCAAAATGTAGACCCAGAGCGGTGCCACATGATGGCTTTCCAGAGACACCAGCATTTGGAAAACACAAATTCTGATTCTGTCAATATCAGAGCAAGGTTTGATCTGTTTGAGCCATGTAAACAAATAATAAAGTCAGTAGCAAGGTACATCACTTCCCACTGAGCCATAACCTGTAAAGAAAAGTCTTCTTCTTGGACCTTGTGCCAATTACCCCGTTCATGCCATTTAACCTTTACAAACTCATTTGTGCATTTTTCAGTCTAGCACACACAGTTTGTTTCCTCTCTTTAAAAGGGACCTTAGTTAATGTGCTTGCCAATTTTAATTAGAGCGTAATAACAGACAGGATTAAATTATAACAATTATGACGTTTGCAGATTATGAAGACAAGAGTACAATACTGCAGATAAATTGATTTTTAATATATTAAAAATAATTCTTCAGAATACCATTAACTATCCATATGGATACGTAAGATCCAATGGAAAACAGAAAGTCTTCTAAACCATCCAGGCTTGAGACCTGGAAACTGTCATGACTTCATAAAGCCAGGATGAGAGACAAGTCTTGTTCATTCCTCCTGAAAAAGCTAGAGTCATAGAATCATAAAATCGTCTAGGTTGGAAGAGACCCTTGGGATCATCGAGTCCAACCATCTACCCTACTCTACAAAATTCTTCCCTACACCATATCCCCCAGCACCACATCTAAACGACTCTTAAACTCATCCAAGGATGGTGACTCAACCACCTCCCTGGGCAGCCTATTCCAGCGTCTGACCACTCTTTCTGTGAAGAATTTTTTCCTAGTGTCCAGTCTAAACCTACCCTGGCGCAACTTGAATCCATTCCCGCTGGTTCTATTGCTAATTGCTTGTGAGAAGAGACCATCACCAAGTCCTTTCAAGTAGTTGTAGAGAGTGATGAGGTCTCCCCTCAGCCTCCTCTTCCTCAGACTAAACAGTCCCAGCTCCTTCAATCCCTCTTTGTAAGATTTATTCTCCAGGACCTTCACCAGCTTCATTGCCCTCGAACAAAGCCCAGTCCTGTGCTGTCTCTCTACCAAAAAATTCTTGACCAACCAAAATTCTCATGACTTAATTTTCTTTAACTGTCAGATGATACAGAGAGATACAGCAGAACTATGTCTTATTCTTCTCTAGTAGCTAGTCTGTAAAACGGGTGACCATTAAGTATTTCTACCATGTATTCTGTTAGCGCAAGCTGAAGCGGTTTAGGCTGTGAAGTGAAAGATTCCCTCACTGTCTGTTAGAATACGAGTTATGAAATCCCTCCAACCTTTTTGTTTGCTTGTTTCTAAAAAAGCTAGGAAAACTCACAAAGAAAATTATTTCTTTAAGGAACATTATTCATATTGTAAAGCAGGAACAAAGCAAAAAGTCTCCTTGTTGCATGTCCATTAAGACGCCATCTCTTATTACCTCATGACATTATTTTTCCACAGGACCCAAATCCTACTTGTTGCACAGGACAGACTATACACGAGCTCTCGCAGCTGCTGTTGCCCCTTCATGCACGGACACAAAGAGCAGCGTGGCCGTGCCTACAGCCCCTGCAGCTCCAGCTCATGTTGCCAGCAGCCCTGAAAGGAGATCTGGAGAGCAGACTGCGACATCCACACTACTACTCTTCAAAGAACAACCGTTTCTGCAAGACATGTGGTTCCTACTTTGCATCCTCATTATATGCGACTGGAGGAGACCTAGAGAACGATAAGGAGCTTCAGTTGTCTGAGTTCAGCAATATCTGAGCCTTCAGCATTTGGCTTATAGTCCCATGGGAATGGTAGATGTGTGTTAATCTCATGCTATTATTTTAATTTTTATTGCTGAACAACTTTCAGAATCAATAGAAGGCAATGTCCTGCTCTGAAAAGGATGCAGATTAAGAGACAAGAGCAAACACTCCAAAGCGGCGGAAAACCCAAGATGCACAAAGCCAGACTGGTTCCATCCAGAGCACGTGCTGGGAGCCAGCACCCAATGCTAGATGAGGCTGATTTCTCCTTGCACCAGAGGGCTAAATCACATTAAGTCATCCACAGAAGCATTAAATAGTTTCCTGACATTACATTTCTATGTGAGCAGTTAAAGCTGTTGCCATAGGAACATTAACAAATATAGCGATGGGTATAATTGTGAATAAAATGGACTGGGGGAAAAAAAGAAAGAAAATGGCCTACACTGTCAAAAAAGTTCAGCCTCTCTCCACTGCACTGCTTGTCTGAGTACCAAGACCTGGGAACACCCACAGCCCAGGGAGGAGCAGGACATCCCTGTCCCAGCCCTGCAGCAGCAGCTGTGTGCTGATGTGACACCAGAGCCAGTCAGTCTGGCCCAGGAGCGTGGCCCCAGCCCGGGCTGGCTGCCCTCCTGCCACGGTTCTGCCGACGGACTCTGCAGGCAGAAAAAGAACCTCGGGAAAGAGAGTCTACCTTTTAATCCCCATAGCTCAGGCCCTCCTTCCCCTTATTCCCCCAGCTTTATAAAAATAGAAAGAACACATGTTCCCATTAGTCACTTGCTAGAGGGAAGCTGTGGGGTATGTGCTGACAGTCTGAACGCTGAGATCTAATTTGAATACTATTTGCATATTCCAGGTAGACAAAGTGCAACTGTATTAAAACCGCGCGCGCGCAAGGATGTACAAAGTGAGACAGCAGTCTGATGACATTTACCAGAAATCAAGCCTTTTTCCCAGCATGTTTCCCAACACACTTGCTAGGGCCCCTCACGGCTACTAATGCCCAGCCTGGCTAGTTTCAGGGAGGCTCTTAATTAAACTTCCGCTTGCCAAGAACGGTTTGTATTTGCAGGAGTGAGGACACAGCCATCCTCTTGGGAACATTAGACAGAGGGTTTTTCCCTCTGGATAATACCATTTGCTAGCCCCAGCAAGCAGGAGACGTTTCAAGGTAATCCGAATGCAATAAATGTCTTTCACCGCTGTTGACTAAGCTGAAATTCTGCACGTTATTTTCAGGCATTCAGTTAGGACTAATGAGTGGCTAAAGCTTATCGTAGGTCTGAATGCGAGCCGTCCCTCCTCACTGACATCCTCTTGATCTTTAAAAGCTCAGTGATCTCTGGCTTGAGCATAACCCCTGGGAGTTCAGAGGTTAAGTTTTGGGGATGCAATCAGTGTCTGAGCCAGGCAGGACAGAACTGCACCGAGGTTATGTCAAGGCAGTGCCACAGAGGAAGAAAGCCCCGACTCCTACAGGTGTCTGTGTTATTTATGCACCAACGCAGACAACAGGGAAGATGTTGCATTAAGGCAGGACATCTCACCAGTGCTTCACCAAACCTTTCCAACTTTATCAAGACCAATGGTCAATAGATATCAACTATTTATATGCAGGAAAATATTGTATGTATTGTCTTTCCATCTACCAGTTGGTCAAGGAAGAATTTTCAATACAAAGAAGCCCCAAAAATATATCATCATCATATCAACACTGTTGCATACATGAGTGCAAAAACAATGATCTAGCTATTTTTTTCCCCATGTAATTCTGAAATATAGGGGAGAGAGGCTTTTGTCTTCTTACATTCCCAAGTAAAGAGCTCATAATATGATTTGATTCCCCCTTTAAATACCTGCTCATTTATAGTTATTTAATAGACAGTACTATGGCCAGATTAGACTATAATCTGTACATAAAAGTATGGAACCTAGAAACAAAATACAGTAAGTTCCTAGCATTTTAGCAAAATTGATCTAAAAACGGATACAATCTGAAAGAAAGAATACAGAACTTTAACTCGTCTACTCAGTTCTGGAAAAATATTGTAACTCAGCATTATTTTCTAGAGGATGGCTCAAAAATACCCATGTCAGTTTGTAATACTTTTCAGATCCTAAAGGACAGCCATTATCTATAACATTATGCCATACGCTTTTGCAATACAAGCACGCAGAATCTTGTGTTTAATTCCTATTCCTGTTCGACTATGTGCAAAATACATCTTCTCCTATTCCGCTTTATTTAAGTCATACTCTGTCCACCAGCACGATACCCGAGTGCTTCCTAGATGGTCATTAAGCAGTGTGACGTGCAGATGCCCTGTGTAGCTCCTACCTTCTTCCCCTTCCTGGGCAGGAAGCTGTTTATAGATTTTAATATTTTTTTTTAATATATAAATGTATTGTGTGCCTCCACTGTCTATGTTACTGCAGTGGGGACAAGGTGAATGCCACCCATACCTTGGGGGGAAATTCAGAGAGATGTGGCACAGCTGAACTGCACAGGATGAATCCTTCTGCCTCTGAAGCTCCATGGGTCATGCATCCCAGAGTGTATTAAAAACTTCTGCAACCAGCCCAAAAATGTTTTAGCTATCATCAGTGAAACTATACTCTGAGTTATATGGTAGAAAGTACACCAGTACAGAAGATTACATTCACCTGAATGGAAAAGCTTGTGACCTGGCAGTATCTATTTATGAGTATCTTTCAAGGGATGTTTTTAGCAGAAATTGTCAAAAACTGTGTTTCTGCAGTCACAGCAACTAACTTTGGCTTTAATTATTATTTTTTTTTGCAAGTGGTTTGCCAACCACAAAGCAATAGACAGAAAACAATGCAAACAGAGTCATAAACTCAAAAGGGAATTGGCATGTAGGAAGCAAAATAGCTGGGAAGATACTTCAGGCAACCCAAAAAGTAAATCTTTGACATTCTGTAACAGACCTTAGTGCTATGAACTTCTGGTTTGGAATTACAGCCTCTTCAGCCAGAGATTAATTTATCACCGAGGAATAGGGGTAGGTATATTTGCACTCGAAAAACAAACTATTAATTGTAACAAAAATAAGAACATTAGATACTTCTAAGTTATTAAGACAGTGTAATTAGCTAGATGGACATCTGACTCTATAGGGTTTGAGCCTTCTCCTATTCTCCCAGTAAGAAGGAGCTTCCTCCCCTTGTGCCTTTGTTCTACATCCATTCTCAAAGATAATATTTGACATTTTTCCCACCCTAAGGATTTTTTCCTGTATGAGTTTCGTTGAACACCATTCTTCCACTCCTGTTCAGTGACCCACTGGGAGCTCCGAGGAGAGCCAGTGCGGAAGCTCAGGCAGCCTGCACTTTCAATGTACTGATTACAATATATATATAAAATAATATTTTTACAAGTTCAGAGGGAATAATTAAACATTGCTCTCAGCTCTTGGCAGTGACTTTTACAACACTGCGTAATGAGTTATCACATTTTGACCTTTACATCTAACTCACCTTCTGCGATTTGCTAAAAAAAAAAAAAAAAAAAATTAAAAAATTTGTTTTGCCATGGTCTGAACTTTCCCAAAAGGCCTTTTATGTTTTTTAATCAACTGTCAGTTC
>NW_015090842.1:10814075-10851834 GCF_001431845.1 Calidris pugnax | reverse complement strand
ATGATTTCTCAAAAAAAGAACGTGCTTTTACTTAAGCTGACAGAGTGCTTGCCAAGTCCGGAGGGAGGAAGGGATTTCATACCAAGATAGCTAGAGAGGTTAAATGGAAAACAAATCAAAAGGCAGCCTTGCAGAACAGAGACTACATTCAAACATTTCTTGGCCGCTCCGATTTTTAAAAAAAAAAAAAAAAAAAAAACTTTGAACACCATATAAGCACAAATAACACGAAGGCTGCTGGAAGATGGGCATGGGCTGCGCTCGCAGTTACTGCAGATAAATGAACGCAAACATCAGGTATCCGTACAGGAAGCAACTGAACTACTTCCTAGTGTTGGATTTAATAGCAAATTACCAAAGAGACACTACACATTACTACAATCTGCACATCAAACCAGGCAGAAAGCAACCTGCAATTATACAATTAGATTGATACACAAGCTTCCCGCTAGTGTTTATTTCTGCTGCCAATCATGCTGCTTACTGGAAAACAAGGGCTCTTAGCATCCATCGTGCCTCACACATTTTCTCCTCTATGCTTTTCCATGTTCAGGGGTTTTACTGATCATCTCTCATTCTTTTAAGATCCTGATGACTCTGGCTTTAAGATCACACCTTGCCCAGGTACCTTTCAGCTTAACTGAAATACATCTTTATGCGTGGTGCATAATCTATCCCAGCAGCAACTAGCTGCACAGAACATGAGAACAGGAAAGAAGAGACAAAAAAACATTTATTATTAGCTGATGAAGGCAGCTGATTGAAACCTAAGAAAACCTCTGATTTCAAATGAAAATTATGAAATGAAAATCACTTAACTATGCTGTGCCCCGACAAAAAGCCATGAAAGGTGAATGCAGCTAGGAGAAAGCTTCGTATTTAAGCTTGGTCTCCTCATAATATAGTGCCTCTAAATGACTAAGTGTTGAGCACATCTCAGATACTTCAAATACGTCTACTAGGTCAGGTTCAATGCACGTATGATCTCTCAGATCCCTGTGATAATTTATTTTTCCTACCCGATCTTTAACCACACCTCTTCAAACAGTTATACTTTGTGGTTCTCTTGAGCATCATTGACTTCCACGTACCTATTACAGCCTAAATACTCTGAGCTACATGCCTTTTTGCAAAGTAAGTCTGTGCACCAAATTGATTAGATAAGTCTGTAGAGCAGATGCTATTTATACAGTGCAGCTACTCTGCAGAGCACACATACACAAACATACATTGATCTGCCTGGCTGCAGAGTAATCCTGAAGAGCCATTCTACCACGTTGCATCTGTGTGAGAAAGAAGTTTCTAATTCCCATTCAGCCAATTGGAACAGGGGCAAGAAAGTAAACGGGGGTGCACACCCAGGCAGGAGGACACCATTTCAAATGCTGAAGGCAAAGGATACAGAACTTCTTGCAGCAAACCTGGACACACATAGTCTGTCCCGGGTGCCCGACAAGGTAGTGGGCAAAGTGGGTATCACGGCTGTCATCTACATCAGTCAGAAATGTACTATAGTTTTACATATTTTGTTCATATACACAAATATAGTTTCCAACAATAATTCTCTTTTCACAAATCATTTTGTTTGGATTTCTGGATTTCATTTAGCTTTCCCTATCAAATCCTACCCCAAAAGAGACTCCTTAATTTCCCAAACAATGTTGAGAGATTTCTTTGAAAAACATTTGCAGCATTTAGCAGCTCAAATCTCAGTGACTCACACACACATTTTCTGGAGCCCACATTTCATGCTGGTGGTAAATGATTCAGATACGTGGAGGCACGCTTAGCTTAGAGATATGGAGTGGCATCTGCAAGAACTCGCGTGGCATCGCCCTGGCAGCACGCCTGTGACCACTGAAGGGACAAATTAAAGCAGGAGTTACAAAATCTGTAACTCACCAGCTTCCTCGGGTAGACGATGCCATGGCTGCGAGATTGTTTGCCCCGATTCACTCCTTCCCATCTGATGGGATCAGCTTTCTAACTCCTCCCTCTCACACATTTGAATCCTGCAGGTTATCTCGCTGTGCTATGGGATCACCAGCTCCCACGTACATGCGCAGATTCGCAGACCTACTGTTGGCAAATTGGAAATACCTTCTGCTTCCTTCCTCCAAGCACACACATGCTTACTTTTACAGAGAAACTGGTCTTCCTTCCATACATGTGTCAGGATTCCCATTTTTGACTATTTCTAGGACAATTAAAACATTCTAAATTGTCACACAGTGCTATAACTTTTGGAAAGCATATTCATGGATTTCAACAAAACAGTAAACAAAAGAAGTCCCCAGATTCTCTTACTTGGAAGAGCTAGTCCTTGTAAGAAAAGCCAAATATCTGCTCACAACAATGCACAAATGCAGTCTTCCTATCAATGGCAAAATCAGAGTTCAAATAACATGAGCACAGGCAGATTCAGAAAGCACAGAGATACCCAGCAGTCATTTACAGGTTTTATGGACCAGCTTGGAGACAATATTTCATTGAGATGGAAAATTAATGTTTGACTTACAGAAAAATTGTACCAAGTTTTCAAAACAGAGGATCTTGACACCACTGAGCAGTTGTTTCAGGAAAGATCATTTGGCACACAAAATTATTCTGCTTTATGCACCGATCTGAGCAGATTTGTAACCTAACAACTAGGAAGCCCTTAGTCCATAAACCACTTAGGAGTGGCAAATAGATGATCTTCTTCTAAAGAATAAAAGCCTTCTATAAATTTGTGTGAGAAGACACTGATTCTTTGCTGCTGATACCTATTTTTGAGCTGTGCCTCACGAGGCACTTCAGAATTTTTGATTTGGACTTGAGCTCAAGAGCTTTTCTCCAAAGTAAGGAGAACAGTTGGAATGTGCCATGTCACCATTTCAGTATCAATAAAATTGTCTAGCTGTCATTGTACAAGGATTTAAGAAAAAGTCAAATTCAAAACCAATCTAACAGGCAACGCTTTACAGCATTTTAGAGTCAAGACAGTAATTTGCAACGACACCTAAATTATTGACTCAAGAAACACTTTAATAAACAGGATAAGATTAGAGCAATATCCAGAGTCTCTAAACTTGGAGCACATGCACAATAGACATTTACTTTTCTTTCTTGCTTTCCCAGAAACTCCACAAAGTTATAGTGAAAAATACGTGTTTTACATTTTACCTGTGTGGACCTTTAACCTGAAATACCACAATAAAACTATTCAAACAAGATTTTTCTTTTTTGGCATGACTGAGAATCCTGATGGTCTCTCAGGACTATCACCACAATGATGTCTAGAGAGCATATTAAACATTTCTTGCAATCTACATTTTGGCAGAAATTATTTTATGATAAGACACAACATTCAGATTTACAAAGGAAGCTACATTATATATCAGGTTGGTATTAAAATGAAGCCTTTTTCCTCAGGGTCAGGAGGCCAGCAAGACCTACACCTAAATTTTCAAAGTACACAGGGATTCAGCTGCACCTTTTGCTTGCCAAAATAAATACCAGATTAAAACTGAGTGCAGTGTCCTGGAAATGCACTTAACTCTATGATAATTCAAACACCAGGTCACACGGTGGACAGGCTGCCAGGGTACCACCACCAGCATGACCAGCATCCGTCCTTCCCCAGGTCCAGATGTAGAACCCACACAGCTTCACACTTTGAATCACAGCTCCCATGTTTCGAACCCTTCAAAAGGTATTGCATTTTCTCACTGGGCAAAGAAAATTTTCTGTATTTAAGAGACATTTAGTAGGCTGCAAACAAATGGATCAAATTGTGCTCTTCCATTTTCGACATAATCTAAGTAGAAAGCACTTACCATCAGTGCACAAAGAGCTCAGCCATGCTGGAGAAGAACAGCACAGCAATAAGAGCAAAGGTAGAAAATGGAGGATGCAGATTATAAAATTCAGTCACATTTTAAAATTTTCTGCTACAATAATTCACTTTATGTAGAATTAATGTGGCTGATTGAACGTTTGTGCTGTAATTTACTTATAATTAACATTTTATGGTGAACAGATTTCACCATCTCCTTCATGCTGTGAACTCCAAGCCATAGGTCAAAAATAGAGATGAAACAGATAAGCACAAAATATTCTCACTGAAATATTAATGAGATTTTAATTTACTACTTTAAAAATACATCTTTCATCAATGCCTGTATATCAAATCATTATTTTAATTTTTTTACATTGTATTAAAAATATAATGAACTTTCCTAACTGGTTGAAAGACCCTGAAATATCTATTGTGAAGAGACAGCTCAGGGGAACAAAAAGGTCCAAACAGTCACAGCTATCACTAATCTCACATCGTGATTGGATGAGAGTCAACTTAAACTGAATATAATACCTTTATCATTAACTGACTAAAACTGCAGGTCTCTAGTCTCACAAACCCTGTGGTCCAGCAAAGAAATGCTATTCTTCCCACTAAGATCTTCTTTAAAAGCATAAGTTTAGTCTCTAAAAAAAAAATTCAACTCAAACTTCCTAAAGTTTTTCAAGAAAAGTTGTTGCATTCACTGTTGAGGTATAATATATACAAGGTATTTCTTTGGTCAGGCATTATTCTCTTTTAAGGAACGTCTGGCTAAATGTAAAACCCTGTAGAACAAGGCTCTGCCATTAAGAAAGACATCATGAGTCAGAGGAAAAATACGCTTCTTCATGGCCTAGGAAGATAGTCAGAAGAGAACTCATATCCCCTCACAATGTGCATTTAAAGCTGTCTTGCCTATTACCTAAAGACGACAGACCACATCTGAATAAATTATCAAGTCATCTGCAATTCATACAGTTTCCTATATTCCAACGTGCTATCAAACAGGCAACTGAGGACATTCCCGGAATGGTGTGGTGACAGAAAATGAAGATATGGAATGACAATGAAAAAGTCAGCAGAAAATCATAAGTCAATGGAACTATTTTATGCTCTTTACTTCCTAGCCTGCACCAGTCCATTCAAAAGGCTCATTAGAATTTCAAATGAAAAGCTGAATAATACAAGCATTATAAATCTGTTACAAACAAACCTAAAATGCACCCAGAAAAATATACATGGAATTTTCCTTCTTAAGTTTCACTGTTTTTTCCTACAGGTTTGTTTGCTAGGAATCACCAACTATTTGTTTTTAGGGTAAGGCTGTCTTTTTTATTTTTTTATTTTTTTATTTTTTTTTAAATTTACTGATTTAAATTGAAGGCAAGTGCTTGTCTGTCTCGTTGGTCTCTCTACAGCTTGATGACTGGATCCAGACACCTTTCGGTGTATGTAGCTTTTTTTTTAAAGATATTAGGATTCAAAAAAAAAAAAAAAGTAAAAAATTCATTTACCTATGGGACAAATCTCAAGAGAAATAAGAGCCTGAGCTTACCATGGCATCCTACCACAGAATGACTCCTAACAGGAAGTTGAATTCTGATCTGCAGAAAGTAAGACCTCTTGGTAGAAGAGCAACAGGAAGGTGATTCTGATGGGTCTCTGTAAGATCGGGGTATTTTCATACAACAATCCCTGATGATGGTTAGGACTATTCATTAGAAGTCCTTCAAAAAGAAAGTAAACCCTTAATGTTTCATTTGAAGTAAAACAATTCAGACCATTTTTAGTAATAACAGAACAAACAAACGTAACATACAAACTACCACCAAAATCTGAGTGGAGTGAAGATATTGGTTCTGAGACTAGAAAGAAAAAACCCAATGTTAAGAGAAAATACATTATACTATATTAATGGATAAGACTTACATAGCATTTTTGTTGTTTTTTGGTTTTTTAGCATTCTTCATTGTCAGAATGAGAAAAAAACCCAAACCAATCCCCAAACAAAATGGCAGAAAAAATAAAGCCTAAACCACAGCAACTGATTACTGAACCAAGGATCTCAAAATAAAACATTATAAAGCATCACCCACAGAAAAACAGTAACACTTCTTGACTTCTCAGCCACTGCCAGACAACAGGACCATGTATACATTAAGCCATAACCCTACGTAATGCTTTGGTAAGCCAAAGTGGTGGCAGCGAGAGGAACAGATGATTAGCATCTTGAGATGTCCTCATGACCCAGCAGAGTACAGAGCTGCTCTATGCACTGGCCCGGTGCACTGCAAAGGGGACGGGGACCGTCAGTGACAGAGCAGGACAACACACCTGCCTTGAGGCTGAAGAAAGAGCCGCTGAAGTGAACAAAGTAAAAAAAAAAAATAAAAGGTTGCAACATGGTAGAGGTCTTCATCCCTTTGATCTCTTACCTATTGCTGATATGCCACTGAGGCTATATGGACTCATCCTTAAATGAAGTATTAATGATGAGAAACTATTCTGACAGATGTTATCTCTGTACTTTCTCATTCCCGGGACCTCTGTTACCATTTTCTAACACATAACATTTTTTTTTCCAGAACATCAACTAGACTTCTAGTCGAATATTGGGCTAAACCTTGAGAGACCAGGTTCCACAGGCTTGAAGAAAATCTGAATGAGAACCTTAAGTTCTAACCACCAAATCCCAGAAACATTATTTACTAAGTATCTGGAAGAAATGTTAATCACGGCTGAAACCCTAAGGCTTCCCGATAAAAAAGGCCAGCCAAAGCATACGCTGAGAAATTCAGACACGGTATATGATGCAACGACATCACTCTGTTCAGCCATCGTGTATCATCCTCAGATGGGGTAGACAGGATTCCTGCTCTTAGCTCAGTTGGGGAGCGAGGGAAGACATCCTCTATATGTATTAAAACAGCTTCCTGCATCTTAAGGAAACAGAAATGAAATAAATATACAAATAAACAAACACTTCAAAGACAACAATGAAATCTCACCAGTTGCAGCACATGTCCACTCAGTCTCTTTTTTTTTTTTTCCTAAGTGCCTTTCCTTAGTAAAAGCCATCAAATATCATTGTGAATTAGTAATAATTTTTTTAGCAGCATCGAAGAATTAAAGCAAGAGAGAAAGGGAAGGCATGCAAGAGAGAAAAGGAGGGAGAGAAAGAGAGAGGTTAAGCTCAAAGGCAGAGAGAGCGAAATGGACCAGATTATACAAAATTAAAAAGCAAATACGCGCAGACAATTTGTGCCGAGTGATTGCAAGCAATTACAGTCCGGCTTTTCTGGAGGGAAAATTGGGGAGGGGGGGGAAGGTTATTTCAGCTTAAAAGGAGACTTTATTCATTCCTGATCAGCTTCTCCTACTATTCTCTCTTTTATTCTTGGATATCAATTTAAAAAAAAAATCACCCTTCAGATGTTACATGTCTAACCCTGGGAATCCCACCCCTGGGCAGAGAGGGAGGATTTCAGCTTCCAATCGGCTCTTTCTATAGCCCTGAAAAAGCAATTTGCTCATAAAGGATAAAAAAAAAAGGGGGGGGCGAAGAAAGAAAGAAAAGGAGGGCAAAAAAGGAAAACCACAACAAGGGCACGCGTTTCTCTTGGAGGAGAGCTTCAATTTTACTGTAATTGTCTGAAGAAGAGCTGCTTTGATCTGCAGAATTATTATTATGCTTCAAATGCCTGCCTGCTAATGTCACAGCTGTGCTTTGGCATGAGCACACCGAGGGGGACCAGAGGCTAACCTGGGCCTTGCCCCAGCCACGGGTCCCCTCTCCCTGCTCTCCTTTGTGTCTGAACTTTATTGCAGGAGCACCTAAAGGACCCCCGAGCACCGCGGCTCTGCTGCCCAAGGACAGGGGCTCGGGGCACTTGTGGAGCGGCTGCGCGGCTCGTCCTCAACCCCCCTGGCTTGGGAGAGAGAGAGATTAAAAAGCAGACATCGCCTCCCTATAAGGATCAGGAGAGAGGGTTTAAAGCAATATATTTTCTTGCTTTTTAGTCTCGCTCAATCACTAGCTGAAGCAATGGGAAGAAGGCTTTAAGGCCTTTATTAGATTTCTTGTCTTACATCACTACCTGTTATTGTTGGGAAATTCTTTTATTTTTTTTTTTAAGTTACAACTACATAATCTACAGTGTTTGAAATGCATCTCCCTTCCCCACGCCCCAAGGTTAGACAAATTTTGCTGATAGCAGATAGAAAGAACCAGCTTTGGACCACGCACCAGCTTGGTGGCAGGAGACCACGCCGTGCAGGGGTCCCAGCACAGACCCAGGAGCCGCAGAAGTGAGGGGAGCAAAAAGGATCCCAGGATTTTCTATTCTGCAGCAAGATAGGAAAAAAAAACCTTGAAGAAGGAATACCACCGCCTTCACATTCACTGTGGAAGTACAGGGAAGCTCCAGTTCTTCCAACTAAATTTTAATGCAGCTCCCTGAAAATTAAGGAAGTCCCACTAATGCAGCAGGAAGCATTTGCCACTGAGGACCCCCTTACTTCTGGGGACCTGCAGCCTGAAGACATTTGATATTGTGAAGTCCAAATTGCTCCACAAAACACAGAGAATCATAGAATCATGGAATGGTTAGAGCTGGAAGGGGCCTGAAAGATCATCTAGTTCCAAAAGAAACTCAGCTGCTTTCCTGTTTTCCTCTTATGCACCATCTCTGTGCTTATATGAAAATATATTCCATGAATACAGGTAGTCTATGAATTTTTGTTGGGCTGTTTTGGGGGTTTTTTTTGTTGTTGTTTTTTTTTTTTCATTTTTATAAATTAGAATCATGGAATGGTTAGAGCTGGAAGGGGCCTGAAAGATCATCTAGTTCCAAAAGAAACTCAGCTGCTTTCCTGTTTTCCTCTTATGCACCATCTCTGTGCTTATATGAAAATATATTCCATGAATACAGGTAGTCTATGAATTTTTGTTGGGCTGTTTTGGGGGTTTTTTTTGTTGTTGATTTATAAAAATGAAAAAAAAAAACAGAGTTTAGGGTGACTGAGATATTCTGCACATTAAGACAATGGCATCATTTTTTTCAGTTCTCTCATGACTGGAGCCAGAACCCGAATATCATACCATACTTGTATCTGTTTCTCATAAGCAACTTATATTCAGATAAAAACTTGTAGGAACTGTATTCAAGAATAGTCTCAGAAATTATTATTTCTAATTATTATTTTAAAATAACCATATTTAATGATGCAGTTTTTCAAATTCCTTATTAGGCCAAGCCCTCTTCTAAAGGTTGGATTTGACCACCACCGTGTTGGGGAGGTCAGCTTCAAATTCCCTGAGCCTGATTTGGAGAACATCAAGCACCTATAACTGAGTGATCCCACAGGAGTAGAGGATTTTTGACAGCCCAACCCAACCCAAGCTGAACACTAAAAAGCGAAACAAAGACCGATGCAGCTTTCAAAATTGGGCTGCACCCATTCAGCTATACAAGACTCTTGAAGGACACAAAGGCAAGTAACATCAAAAATACCTTTCCACGCATCTGACAGTTGGTTATTTAAAGTTCAAGACTTTATGAACTATGCAGTCTAAAAGCAAGATCAATATCCCAGAAATTTAGGATTTTCTCTCATCAACTAATGCATAACTCTTCTTTCCAAAACTGCTGACACCTAACAGGATATTTTCTCTGCCACCAATCAAGTCCTGAGGACCACTTATTGTCATCAGAGGGATTTGGTGTGCAGGTGGTCACTCTGTGGAGACAGCATGCTTCACACCCACATCCTTCTCCATCCAGTTTACTTCAAACATCCCAAGCTTCTGCTTGGTGAAGAGCTGGCATTTGTGTTTGAAGAAGGAGCAATTTTTTTTTTTTAATCAAATAGTCAGAGGAGTTTTTCTCCAAATGTAAAATTTCGTATCCACAAAGCACAACTTTGAGTTATAGCAGAGACAGAGTCAGTCACTGGTGATGAGGTATTGGTGACCGAGTATTTTTGCGACTCACTAAAAACAGAATAAGAATGTTGAGATTTTACAGCTCTCCAGTGAGTAAAGCACTCTAGGCCTAGGAAGTTGTCAAGATATATATGATCTTAAAATCTTCCCATTATTATATACAAAAATAATACTTTCTGCAAGTAAAGATTTCTAAAATCATATTTGTACAATTTTTCTCTGCTGGTATAGAGTCAGAGTCCTGGCAACTGGCAGTCTGCCTTCACATGAGGAAGTCTATGAAAAATGGTACAAATAATTTCTTAAAAAGTCTCTAACATCCTTCTGAAATAGTTTGCCTGTAAAATATGTAGCAGGCACAAAATACACCGAGACGTGGTGTGACACAAACAATTTATTGGCATTAGTCTGAGATGAGCCACATAAGTCATGCAGGGCTTCACTACTCATAAGTATTGCAGTCACTTCAAACTCATCAATAACAGCTTTACGCTATTGCATCCTAGCATGAACTGTGTATCTATCTAAACTATAAACATACACAATTTTTCAGTCAAAAGAGTAATAGGCAAATAGCTGGATTTCACTCATTTTGTGTTCTCCAGGTAGTAAAATAGACGCATATTTAATGTACATACCAAAAAGGGCAGTGCCAATAAGTAGAGAGAGTCATATTTCCAAGTTAGTTTATAGATAGCTATATTTTATGGCTGTACCGCTAAGACCATATATACATGCATATGAATATAGATAAATATCTGTAAAGTCAGAATCTGTACACATGAAATAGAGGACCAAATAAACGCAAGACAAAGTACACGATAAAAATAATCCTAGTTTCTATATACAATTATGAACTCAACTAAAATTGTTTCATAGAAATGAGATCTTGAGGTTATAGAGTGTCCTCTCATACTGGTCCTAGAGGTTGCTATTGGATGTTGCTCTTTTGCTTTATAATTTTGCTAATTGGTCATTAAAAAGTCTGTAATTCTAATTCAGCCTTTGCTGGCAACACACTGTGGGTCAGCAAGTAAATTAATCTACCTCTACACCTCAGTTTCTCCAACTGCAAGACAGGGAAACACATATCCATCACGAGGTCCTGTAGGAGTTAATCTGTTAATGTTTGTATCAATCAAGTTGTCAAGTGCTATTTAAGTGCTTATTATTACTCATACAATAATTCTCTCCTTCAGGGCTCCGTAGGTTTGAAAATGCCTCTTTCATCACATACGTGAAGTTCTTTTGGGGCAAGGGGATGATCTGGATTATGGGCTGACCAAGCACATGTCTGTGTAGGTGGCCTTAGAACACCCAAGTGCTCCAGACCAAGTATTCCTCATATTTTGCTCCCATGCCACACAGAAGTTTGCCCTTTTTGCAGTGGTTCAGGGAACTGATGGAGCTTAAAGATATATTTGTACCTTATGCCCAAGTACCACAAATACGTGTAACCTCACATGAGCATCTTTCCCACAAGGCAAGTGTTAGGCAAGTGCCTTTGGCTACCTTCTAGTCTGTTCTTCCTGTTTGTGCCCCCCTTTTTGGCCTGGAAATTGTTAGGCACAAATTCTGGGAAGATCTTCTGTTTATCCAGAGCGTCATTTGCTCTGACTGTTCCAGAGAGAAACTCTGTTTGCTCAGGATGTCTGGCTCTGAAACATCTAGGTGAGAAGTCCCACTCTGGCACACGTGCTCTACTCAGCTTCTGCATCCGGGCAGGAGGTGGCACAAACACTGAGTCCACGTCTACAACACTCTCAGAAGCCCAGGGATTGCCCTCGCAGGCGGACTGTGACACCATAACACGTAACAGTCAAACGCTTTCTGCACACCTCAGACTGGGAGTGTGCACAGTCACATTGAGCACACCCCGTCAGGCTGAAGCTTGCAGAGTCCTGAGGTTATTCCACATGATTGTACAATTCCCCTACACACCTACAAGAGCTTTTAAATTTCTCCCCAACTTACGGCCATGACACACCGCTGTCATTAGAACGTGCCAGTATCAATCAGTATATCAACTCTTATATAATGAGCTAGTGCTCTTTATCTATACAGCCCCTGTCTACACAAAAGGCGTGCAGCATTCAAGGCACGTGTTAGCCGGGATTCCTGGAGCCTGCATGCACTGGGAGCTTCTTTAGAAAATATAGTAGCTACTCATCTAATCTTCTCACAAAATGAATTCTCTCTACTGGCACCAGTGAAGCTAAATGCAACTTATAAAATATTGAGCAGATCTTCATAAGGAATGCAACTAAAAAAAGTGACACTTTAATTATTATCTTTATGCTCCAGAAATATCCCATCAATATGAGAAGCAGATAATTCACAATCCTGTTTCAACCACTCTGCAGAATCAGAAGATACTGGTGCATCATCTATACCAGGCATGCAAACATTAGTGCTGTGTGTCTATGTACGTAGCCTGTAGTTATTTATCAATTGTTTATGTATGCACTTATTTATGAATTTATTTAATTTATAGACATTTATATTGTAGAGCAGGAGATGATATATTCAGAAGAAAAACACTGACTCATTTAAGTCATTGAGTATGAGCCTCCTGCCTCGTTTAGCTGAGAATTCCCTCCCTCGTAGAGGTGGCCTGAGCTGGACCTTCCTGCCAGCGATCGGTCGGTAACAGCAGTCCAAAGAACCGAGACTTTGGGAAGAGCAGAGTTTTAAGCAAACCAGTTCTTCCAACCTCTAGAGATCAGTTTAAAGAGTTTTTTGCCCACAAACAATTCTTGGGAAATTAGTGAGATTCTGTGACTGCTACTATGTCAGCAAATTCTGTAACTTCCAGATTATTTTTGTATTTTCAAAATAAGCTGGAATATGTGCAAAATAACAACTCTCTCGGTAAATCACAGAATAAATAAATAGATTTCTCCACATAATTACTTGTTAAATAGCTCATTTTCCCATTGACAGTCAGCCACCTAAACTCAAAGTCCATCAGTTTCAAAGCAAGACATTTGGCAGGATTTTTTTACCCTATATTTCTTTTCCTGCCTACCCTTAAGTCTGTTTTCCCATAAGATTTTAAGTAAAACTCTTTTTTTTACTTTAAATGTATATATTTTCATGTTTTCTCAATGCACCAAGCATGACAGAGGCAAATGGCATTAATTAAACACATGGCTGGACGTGCCAGCTATATATATTACTGACATTTCACTCTCACTATCTTCAAGTATGTGCTATGTGCTACACGGGTAAAATAGCAGAACAAATGATACAGTATATTCTGCTGGATCCAAATCTATGTCTGAGCAAGTCAGTACAGAAAGCAGCGTGGTAAGTGGCTCTAGAATGTCAGTGATTCATTGACAGGCATCTGCTAATGAAGAAGCAGATGCCCGCATTATACTCCACTTTCCAAAGACTCCTGCCATTTGTAGGATGGTTTGTGGGTCAAAAGATACAACTTAAGAGCAATCCCCCAGTTACAGACAACGCAGAGGTTGTCCCTGGCTGAACATGGTGCGGGTGAGGAAGGTGGATGCTACAGGGATGGATGCAACCTGGTAAGCAGGACGTTTGGGGTCCTCCTCCAGAGCCTGGCAGCACAGACAGAGCTAAGGATGAGCAACTTCACTGTTATTTCTTTGCCTTATCTGTTCTTAAGATAAAGTACACATTTTAAATAGCATCCTGACCGTATTTCAAGTCAACACCTGAAATAATTTTGATCTCGTTTTTCAGCCTCTTTAATAGTCTAGACCTAAACCACCTCTTGGTTTGAGTCTGAGATTTCTGCCCCCAACTTTCTAAAATTATTTGAGTTATTTCTTCTCTGCTAGAAACTCTGCCAGCTCAGTGTTTGTTCTTCACTTTCAAGAGTATTTTATTTATTTTCTTCACTTTTAGCTATTGAAATTGGCAAGAACAAATTTATATAATGAGACTTAATAACAGTTTCTCCCATAAAGTTACCTATTTATCTCCTATTGTAGTAGTTTAGAAAGCATGAAAATGATGGAAAAATATAGGTGTAGTGATAAATCTCTGGGACTGATAGTGAATAATTTAAAATAGTCTTTATCCATGGGGGTGATGCTTGGAACCCACCCACTCCATGTGAACCTTTCCCAGTCACTCAGACTCCTCCCTTCGTAATAGTCACAGTAATATCCTCTCCACACAGACAAATAAAACCCTGTTTATCTAAACCTTTTAATCCAAATCTGTTCTATCTCCCAGCCTGTATCACTTACCCAATAGCTACCACCTTTATCTGACTGTTTTTGATGTCCTGGATCATTCTGGATAAGCTGAGCTGCTGAGGGAGCACACGCACGACACACGCTGCCAGCCACGTTTCAGAAAAGCTCACTTACCCCACAGGGAAAAGGTTTTAAAGTTATCATCAGCAAAGATTTTTCTGTCAGTATTTCCCTCATAAACATTATTTAAGCAAATTAGAGACAGCAGAAGAGCAGAGACTAGGGTTGGGTTTTTTTTCTAACCAGCAGGAACAACACTAGTTTGAGACCTATGGTGTGCTATCAACAGCAGCATCCCCCCTTCCCCGCCAGTGCAAACACAAAACGGGATACAACACTTAAAGCAAAGCAAGACTCACCCTTAAAGCAAGCTCCTTGGGAAACAGCTAGAGATTGATTTTGTGTTTTGTACAGCACCAGGTACGCTCTCAACACCAACAAAAGCAATGTCAGCATTTTGTTCTTAATTATTTATCCATTTTTAATGGCAGTAAGAAACAAATATCACAAGCGCTTTCTTTGCTCTAAAGACCCTAATGCAGAAAAGGATGAAAACCAACCTTTATTTCCCTCTGGTTCTTTATTTACAGAACCATCTGCGTGCAGTTGCAGAGTCCAGTTGAGCCCTGTCTACATCCCCGTTTCCCTCCAGCACTAATTAGTAATGCAATCCCACAAAGAGTGAAGTTGCCCGAAACCTCCCCTCACTCACAATGATTTATGTTCAATTTGTACAAATGGAGAAAATGAGATTTCAAATTTCAATGCCATTTCTGCAATGAGGTGATTAAAAGAGAGAGAGGTATTGCGTTCTACTGTATAGAATATTGATCCCAGTGCTATTTTCCTTAGCAATAACCATTAGCTCAGTATTATTTGCAAACCTCTAATGTGAACCTGGAGATGTAATTTACATTTGTGCTTTACTTATTTGCTTTAACAAAACAACACAAAAGCTTTGGGTCTTTCAATCTATCCTTATTGTCAATAAAATTAGCAGTTCATAAAAAAATTAATGTATATGCAAAACCATCACTTCCTTGTAAACTACACGGAGACTGTAAATGTTGCTCAGAACAAAAGGGAGATAAACTATTAAAAGGCCCTGGCCATTTAACAAATTGAATACCGAACGAATTAAGACAGAGTTCCCTTTTGTCCCCTTCTTTAATTTCTGGGCCCCTGGGAGCCCGCAAAAGTTTCAGAAGTATCGGGAGGTTTCCCCCAAGGAGCACGGCGTTGACAGGGGGTGTCTGATGGGAACATAATGGGCACGGGGAGCACATGCTTCTGCTCACAACCGGTGCCGCGGCTGTTGCCGTCGCAGGAGTCGCCCACTGCTGCCTTTCCAGCAGAAGGCACAAAGCGCACACGTGTGCACGGGCACACACGTGCATGGGCACACACGTCCTGCATGCAAATGCTTCTGGGGAGGACGCCAAGAAAGAAAGAAAAAATGAGAAGAAAGAGCGTAATCGCGGAATAAAGGAGGACGGCGCTCGGGCGGCCGTTTGTCAGCCCCCAACCCTTGAATAAGACAAGGCAGTTCCTCCTGTCGTGCTGCTGCTCCCTGCAAAAACATCAGCTGCTTCTGCTGCCTGGCAGAGTTTAGAAGATGAGAACAAGGAAAGAAGAGGGAGAAAGGGGGGAAAAAAAGAAAAAGCTAATGACCCATAATTGCCATGATAGTGGAATAGGGCCCAGGCAGCTGTTTTACATTCCCGGTATGTATAGTATGCAAATATCTACAAAGGGCCGACACAGTTTCTCTATTGTGGATCCTGAGGGTAACCAAATTAGCCTTTGGCAACCATGGTAATTGGGAGGTGCTGTTCCCATTAGGAGTCCTGCAAATTATGAAGAAAAATGGACCAAAGGCTTTGTCACAAATAATAATGCCGAGAAGAAAAGAGCAGGCGGCCGTCTTTGCTTTCCTTTTCTTTCTTTTTTTTTATTTCTACATTGTGTTGTTAATATCTCTCTGTTTAGTAATAAGAAAACAGTCCTCGGTGCCCTGCTGGACCCTCCTGGGCTTTCCATAGCAATATTAAGTTCTGGGGAATACTAAATATGGGACAGCAACATCAGTTGCAAATTCCCCAAGCAGAAGCCTCACAACCAGGGACCGTATTCAGTTAGACAATGCTGCCTCTGCTCTACGCTGCTTTTAGCTGTGTGAATCAGAATTAGGAAGGGAAAAAAAAAAAAGCAACTCTTAGCTAGAACTCTTATTTGCATAGGACAAAATAGAACGCAGAGTGCCAGCTAAGTTTTTTTTCTCCCTAACTTTGATTCATGCAGCTAAATACAGATTTGTTCTATGAATCACTCAACTTTGCTGCACAAGAGGCTACATTTCCCACTAATGATTTGAATTTGTCTTTCACTCTTCCCACCTTCTTTGATCATCCCATATTTCTCAATTCCAGCACGCAGAAAACTGTTTGATTGTTATGATCTACTAAAAAATTCACAACTGCCAACTTTTTGAGTTGAGCTCTCAGCTATGACACCATAAGTCAATGCCAAAAAACTTTAAATGCTTTTGTCTTTGGCTCCTCGTAAAGAACAGGGCTCACTGTCTCCATGATCTCTCCTGGCTGAGATCACGGGTGAGTCTGCAACACCCAGTGACACGGCAACAAGATCAGACCTACGTGTGCAGTCGGTCACGTCCAGGTAACACTCACAGTCCTGGGAACACTGCACATCCATCCCCTGCAAAGCCCAAGTGTTTTTGGGAAAAAATAAAAATAAAAAAAAAATGATCACACAGACAATGAAAATTAGGAAATGGTCTCATTTCCTTTCATATTTCTTCCTGTAAACTTTGTGATTACATCTCCTGAATAAGACAAAAAACTTTCTTGGGTTCTTTTTTTGGTTCAGTACAAAAATTAAAGGAAGGCGCCATCACAAGGGCTGAGCAGTGCAACCCACAAAAGCTTAATACTACTGCTTCCCAAGTGCTAATTCTAGGTCAGACTCTTTTTTTAAATATTATTGAGCTTTTTCCTAATATCAGGATTTAGGAGAGGGAAGAAAAAGAAGAGAGAAACCGGGAGAAAAGAATTAATCAAATTTCTGGTTTACAATCCAGAGGACAGAAAAAACAAAAAAAAAAGAAAAACAAACAAACAAAAAAAACCCAAACCTGTTTGGCTACAATAGAAAAAACATAAAAGAAAAAAATTAGGTGAAGTAGGAAGACTGGTAAAGTCCATGGTACAGTCGGCCTTTTATAGATTGACCAAAGCAATGAATGACTCTCATTTCTACATCCCGATTCAAAGGACAAAACAAAGCATAAAGGTAAGCAAACAACACTATTTTCAAGATTTATTTGAATTTTGGAAAATGGCATTTCATAGTGGAGAAATTCACACTGTATAACGCACGCAGACACGATGAGCACAAAGGCAGTGGGACCCTGATCTGACTCTAGGCTGTAAAGTGCCTTTGCCTGCCATAAAACCAAACATTTCCCAGAATTTGACATTTTTTCAGTCTTAAAAAATATAAATCTGAGTCAAGGCAGGCGCCTCTTCAAATAAAATGAAGAGCTGAGAATACTCCCCGTCTTTTAAATAATAGCCTAATTTTTTATGAACACAATAGAGTCTCTGTGGCCCAGAAGAAAATCCCACTCTCCCAACGCCCAAGCTTCCCTCCTAACTGACCATTACACAAAATGCTTCTACCAGTGAAAGAGGTTGAAAGGCTCCCGACCCAGGAACAGGCTATAGCCTGGTTTTGAAGCACTCTTCTAGGAGAAGGAGGGAAGGTATGGCTGTGCCAGGCAGGAAGGAACACCTCCAGGTGGGGCAGCTGTAAAAAGCAATACCTAAGGACGCAGCATTTGTACATAAAGCAGCCTAATACCACGTCAGCATGACACACACAAACTTCCCAAATCATTGAGAGTTACCTCCTAGAAAGGGAAGTTCAAAAATCCACCACAGTAAAAGTTCTCGTTGCATTGGTAGTAATTAACGTACAAGATTTTTCTGTTGGGTGGGAGGACACCCTGTTGTGAGTAACATACAAAGTCTGATTTATTTCTTTTTGCCCAACTGCTCCAGGCTGGCAGTGTAAACAGACACTTAAAAAATCTGCAAAAGCCAGGACAGCAGCCAGGCCTTTGAGTATAAATAAGATTCAGAACAACTACTTCAGGAATCTACAGTCATCGTGACGGCTGTAAAACCTGAATTGGCGAGTTCTATCAAATTTGTAAGAAAAAATAATTATAAATCAAGTCTCACACAGAACAGTAGCGTTTTGATTTTTCATGCTCAGACTAACTCTTCATCTTGAAACCACTATAGCAAAGTCTTAACCCCAGATCTTTATTTTTTCATGGTTTCCCCTCAGGGCCTCTTTAAATAGCCGGCAGAAGAGTCACTTCCCCGCCGGTGCAGTTGGCACGCCTGCAAGTGTACTTAAAGTTTGCGTCTGATCAAGTTATGTGTATTGGATCTGAAACCAGTTAGTCAATTCTTTCAGGTCCCTAAGTGGCGATTTGTGGTAATGTCTACATCAATACTAACAGAGCGGTTTGCTAGCTGGTTTACGTAAAGCAAATGTCTGAAGGATGGAGGGGCTGCCTCCAAGGGTTCTCTCAGTTAATGGAGATGTGGCTGGAAAAAGAGACGTGTAGATACACAAGAAGTGCTGCTTTTAAAAGGACCATCCTTCACAGAAACACACAGCACGGAGATGACGACAGGTGGGCATCGCCCAGGCACATACGCCCTATTCCTACCCCTCTTCTGCACAGGTTTCTGCCATGGAGCCTTCAGATCTCTGCCATCCAGCCTGACTTGGCTCCCCCAGTCTTAGCACCAATAAGATACAACTCTGTTGCATTCATTAAAATACTACTCTTTTTTTTTCCCCCCTCTTAAGCAACAATTCGGGTCCTTCCCTCCTGCATTTTCTTGCTCCTTGGACTCCAAGTGGAGGATACAAGCCACAAATTAGAAAAAAGCAAAATGTCAAGAAAACAAAACAACACAACCAACAAAACAACCAAAACTCACACCAGGGTAGAGTGTAACTAAAAATTAGAAAAAGGTAAAAGATGTTATATGACGCAAAATTAAGATTCATAAAAAATGCAGGAAGTGGCTACTCTGAAACAGAAGTTGCTGGTTCAAACAACTACTAATGAAGAACTACAAGCAATAAACAATATTGGATTAAGATTCTCCTTTCCAATAAGAGCTTTTCTTTCCTTAATATTTTTCTTTTTCATCCTAAATAGAACGTAGACTGCAAGAATTATCTTTTTGCTTGTGTTTGTAAAGTACACAGCAAAATGGGCTGAGCTCAGTAAGGCCGTGGGGTGCCACTGAACTGCAAACAGACGTATGACAGACATGTTGGATTCAGTGTGGAACGTCTGGACACATGTAGTTTTTCTATAAGATCACATGCACGCCCATTGCACTATACAGAAAACATGACCCAGCTCTTGTCATGTACCACATCTCCTCAGCTGGGATTTTTCTGTCTTCTTTCTAAGACGAAACACCATTGAGCAAAGATGATGCATTTGTCTAGATGGAATTTCGGGGTTTCCAAGATTGTAACAGAAATAAAATAATCTAGAGGGGAAAAAACCCAATGTTGTGTGTTCCTGGGACAAAAGCAGCCAGGTTAGTTCTTCCAGGGGCTGGACTGTACACGACAGCCGTACACATGTGGGACTGGCCAGCTCAGCTTCCTTGTGCCTACAGCCCACTCCTTCCTGTTACAACATACACGGGCTGTAGCTGAGACCCTGGGAGATTAAGATTCTCCTTTCCAATAACAGCTTTTCTTTCCTTAATATTTTTCTTTTTCATCCTAAATAGAACGTAGACTGCAAGAATTATCTTTTTGCTTGTGTTTGTAAAGTACACAGCAAAATGGGCTGAGCTTAGTAAGGCCTTGGGGTGCCACTGAATTGCAAACAAACATATGACAGGCATGTTGGATTCAGTGTAGAACATCTGAACACATAGTTTTTCTATAAGATCGCATGCACGCCCATTGCATTATACAGAAAACATGACCCAGCTCTTGTCATGTACCACATCTCCTCAGCTGGGATTTTTCTGTCTTCTTTCTAAGACGAAACACCATTGAGCAAAGATGATGCATTTGTCTAGATGGAATTTCGGGGTTTCCAAGATTGTAACAGAAATAAAATAATCTAGAGGGGAAAAAACCCAATGTTGTGTGTTCCTGGGACAAAAGCAGCCAGGTTAGTTCTTCCAGGGGCTGGACTGTACACGACAGCCGTACACATGTGGGACTGGCCAGCTCAGCTTCCTTGTGCCTACAGCCCACTCCTCCCTGTTACAACATACACAGGCTGTAGCTGAGACCCTGGAAGAAGTCAGTAGGAATCTGGGCCATTGACTCACCAGCCCTCACCAGATTCAGTACACAACACTCTGAGAACCAGAACGAGAAGTCAGTAGGAATCTGGGCCATTGACTTAACTGTTAGCCCTCACCAGATTCAGTACACAGCACTCTGAGAACCAGAATACACAAATACATGTGTTCTCTTGAAGATTTTTGTGAACTTACATGATATTTACCTTCTGCTATACAGCAAACAGAACCTAGGGAGTAAAGCAGTCATGAGAAAGCCTAACTTCTGCAGGCAGTGCCTCCAGGCTTGGCTCTTGTCCCTGGATGGGACCTCTCACAAGCCTCTTCTCCTTGGGTGGCAGAACTGCCGAGCCCTTGTAGCAGGTATTCAGAAAAGGATGGAGTTAATTCCCATCACTCGAGTGTGAAAACTGCCAAGGGTTTAATGAACCAGAATTCAAAAGGCAGAGAATATCTACACTGATGTGGTATTCAGGAATGTGTCGCCTTCTAGGAAAGGATCCTGAACAGCAGGGGTGCAAACAGAGGCAGAAGATATTCATTCATAAGTAAAGATGCAATTTGTAATTGATTAATTTTTTGAATACTGTTTCTCTAAGTATGCTGCGAGAGTGGGTTTTTTTGTCCTAGATTTTTCATCATCTGTTAATTGATCGGTTTGTAATTATCCATCACCACCTCTGCAAGCATTTAGAATAAAACTTTTGGAAAATTATCAAATCTGATGCTACATGTTAGCTGAGGATTTGCAGACCATCAGGTAGTGAGCACGCTTCACTGATTTATGCAACTCCTGCAACCTGTAAACATTAAGGTACAGCACTGCACTCAAAGGACAGACAAGCTGAACACGGGCTCTACACTCACAGCCTCTATCCGCACACTAACCGGAAAATAAAAGCACTATTCCTCCAGGTGTTTCATCCCATTGTTACTGACTTTATTACCTGGTATAGCTGGCTACTCATTGCTGCCCACAGAGGAGAGTGCAGCATGAATCTGCAGCACCCAAATACTGCCAACTCAGACCCCTCCAAGGGCCTTTCTGAACTGCTTTTGGGTAGAAAGTCCATAAATGAGGGAATTGACCACACATTGCGCCACAGCTTAAAGACCTAAGTCAACTAATGTGACTTGGTAATTCACTGTACCAAATTCATGGGGAGGGATGAGAAAGTTTATATGTAGATTGAGAACACACATACATGTGTACACTCTGCCTGTGGGAAAGTGACTGGGAATGGGATACCAATGGAATAAATCATAGAACAGTTTGAGTTGGAAGGGACCTTAAAAGGTCATCTAGTCCAACCCCCCTGCAATGAGCTGGGCCATCTTCAACTAGATCAGGTTGCTCAGATAAAGGATCTATATGGTCAGACAGAAACTGGGGAGAGGTGAGACAGCCCCTGGTTTGTCACTGTCAGGCCACAGATGGCACACGTGTGTAGTGATGAAGTGACACCCTGGTGGAACGCACAGGTGAGGTGTGTGGGTGAGACGGGAGCAACCCATAGGGGTGAGATGTATGTACAAGTGTAAGCAAACAAGAGAGAAATCACAAGCTAAAAAACACACATGTGCAATGCACACAAGCGTGTGTTACAGCACGCAGTCTGTTAGTTTCATTTAGGACCACAGTCCTCCCCTGTAAAAACATATCTGAGCACTGGAAGGACAATCTTCATGAAAGTGGAGGTGACACTACTGTGTCATTTGCCTCCAGCACAGCCAAGAATTTCAGAGATTATCAGTGATTTTAGAAATTATCCTGTTATTTGGGATTATTATCCAAAATTTGCTAAGGTCATAAAGAGGAAGTATGCCTCAACACATTTCCTGGGGAAGATTTGTTGCATCCAGACCTTATCTGCAATGGTAAAGTATCCCCAAAGAGTGACTCAGCTTCTGTCTCTGATGCTGCACAGGAAAGAGATGGAGTCTGTGGACTTCCTCTGTGCCCTTGGGCACGTCACTGCTTCCACGAGTAAAAAATCTACTACTTCCACATCAGCTATGCACTGATTTACACTTTGTTAAGTCATTTAAATATATTGCCTGAAGTGTAAAATCTGTGAACTGTCAGCAAACTTCAACTTTGCAAAAATTGTTCCTATTTATTATAATAAAGCACTATATGTTATCTGTTTGATAGAACAAACCCTATCTCAGACAAGAATATGGAATAAATGATCTCCCAAGGTCTCTTTCAACCCTCTTTTCCATGACTTTGCAAAGAAATAGAGCAGAGCTCAAACCCTATGGGCCAGCTCTTCTCCAGATACACAATTCCAAGCACTGCCATCCAAGGGCATCCATCCCTTTGGAAGCTGGTGAGCACAGGGTACGCAAAACCCTCCTCTGCTCCAGCACTTGCAACAAGCTCAGGTATCACAAGTTTTCAAGCTGCTGCCAGTAATGAAGATGCTTTTTCAGAGCCTTATTCATAAGGCTTAATGATTTCAAACAAACAATAAAAAGCAGCAGAAAGCCCCCCAATCTCGAGTCGCCAAACTGAAGCAAATAAAAGATTTGCAAATCTATCACATCTCTGCAACCCCAGTTCTTCCACAGAAGGCAAAGAGGGGTTTAGCAGCATTGTTCAAAGGGATTTTCGAACTACCATTTCATTTTCTCTTACTAACAGAGAGATTCTGCCCAACAATTGCAGGCAGAAGAATAATTTATTTATGGGGAAAAGGAAGGTTGGAACAATTATTTATTTATTCAAATAATTTTCCTTAAATGGGAAGAATGATTTTTCTTTTGTTTATATTTTGAATTTTTAATTTTAAATCTTCAATATATGTATCACAAGAACATCGTGAATGCCACCTTCCAATAAATTTCTTTCAAAATTGCTTCCAAACTTCATCAGGACTAGCATTGACACCCAGCCCTACACCCACCCCTGTGCAGAGCAAGCCCTTTGGTTGGAGGGGCTAGCGCCTCACAAGCAGGTACAAGAAAAAAAAAAATCTCTTCCATAAACAGTTTACTGACCTTGTTTCTTTTGAAACTCCCATCAATTTCAGTGGGAGAGCAAGTCAGACTTAATAAGACAAGACTATAAGGAAGGATCATAGAAGAGAAAGGGGAGAGAAGGAAAGAGATGTTTATTCAAGCGAAGGTAGTGAGAGTATTTGTTTATGGTAAATACATTTTAAAAACTATCAGTAGTTTTTTGCAGGCACTGTAACATGTAGTATGCATTATGTTTGTTATTGCTTTTGGGGTTAGCTATTATTTTTATATTCATTTTTGTTGTTCTTTTTAGATCAAATAGCAAATGATTGGCAGGAATCCTGTAAATCTGGAAGAATGCTCATTTATTTTCCACATTTTTCTCCTATATTTTCAGAGATTAGTGCATGTAATAATGTAATGCTATGGCATAAATATGAATGAGAGTGAGAGCTCCTATATTTATGCACTTGCAGTATATATGATAGTGATATCCACGTGATTAGATACAAGGACATGTGGTAAAATGCATTTAACGTGCAAGCTTGTTCAGGGTGCAAGGCTGGCAGTGGGAGCTTCACACCAGAGAGATTTAACAGTCAAGTCTCTGTCATGGTGGCTGAGAGCTGAATTTGTGACCAGTAAAAAGAGAAAGTCTGTATTTTCTCTCTATTACTGATGTCTCTGAGAAATAATGTTAAGATTAAGGACTTTTTACAGACAAAAAAATATTGTTTTAAAGATGTTTTAAAATTAAAAAAAATAATAATTTTTTATCCGAGTTGGATTTATGGCAGGTTATGTAGTAGATTTACAGGCCAAAAAGCTACTTTATAAAACACTTTAAATATACATTAAAAGAAGAAGAAAATTCTTTGAACTATAATATTTAAAATATGTGAAAACAAATTGAAAGTCCCATCTCAATAATTATCTTCATTAAGACTATGCAGATATCTCTATTTCTGCTAATTGCACATATGCAGTTTTAAAAAGGCAAAAGATGGAAGCAAAAGTGAGATATATGGGATATTCTGGAACAAAGGAAATAGAGATTTAGTTATTGAAAAAAAAAATATTTCTTCAATCAAGCCTATAGTCCATGGTTATGAAACATGTAACTAACTAAAAGATTCCTGTGTCCAAGAAAACCCTTCTGTCTCTCCCTGCCCGAAGGGGTGAGTCGTGCAGCAGATCCTCACCAGCGCTGGAGTCAAACAGATCTCCAGGTCACGCAGCCACAGAATGGAAAAGCTCTTTTATTCCTGAACCAAAAGAAGCACCTGCAAATGCATCATCTGCAAGTGCATGGCTCTGAACACTTCCTAACTTTTCTGGTCTGTGTTCTTGAAAATGAGTGTAGTCCCAGGAACAGACCGATGCCAAATTTACTGTTTGCTCATGATTGCAACCCAAATGCGTGCATTTGCAAATGCAAGTGATTGAATTGGTGTCAGTGTGCCCAGCCACTCCATTTGCCCGTTGTACCCCAGGACCAGTCCCTGAAAACCAAATTTCTCCACTCCCCAGAGAATGTCTGTCACACCATCCTGCCTCCCCATTCCCTCCTGCAGAAGGATGTACCAGTTTTCCTAGTTCAGGCCTCCCATCCTTACAAAAACACGGGCAGGATTTGTTTAAAGAGATGAAAGGACTAAAGATTATCCTGAAGAGGAGCAAAAAAACACGCCTACAGAAAGTTATAGGAAATGTCTTACCCAACAGAATAATGTTGTTTACTTTAAATGAACATGAGAGGTGCGATCAATTTAATTTTTTTTTAAATGTATATCAGCAACTGAATATATTTGCGCCATTTCTTACTGAAATTCTTGAGATTTTACTGACAGGTTTACATATGTTTACAGCAGCGTGCTTTTACCATGGTCATGATACCGTGCTTTAAAAAAGGTGATGGACGTGCTTCAGAAATGGAGAGGAATTTAATGTCCTCACAGTAATTACTACCTGGGACCAAATATTTTGACAAATCAGTGGCTCAGCTCTGGGCTGATGGGATGAACTTCAGTTCCTTCAGAATTTTAGCCCTTCCAGATATCACTCAACACCTGGGCAAGAACCAAGTTAAAACAAGTCTGACATGCTTTGACAAACTGCAATGAACAAGACCAGAGTAGAAACTCTGCTGAGACCTTGACAGCCTCTCTCTGTCCTGCCTGAAGAAATGGTGTTGAAGGCAATGAACAAATGCACAAACTTATTCTCCCAGATTGGGGAAAAGAAAAATTCACACATTTACCCATTCTGTGGTCAAAAGCATTGTGTCTCCTGAATGCCTCATTAGAAAAGAGAAAAACCAAAAAGCGTTAAGTATTCTTCAATTAAATTCAGGGATGGGTTAAAATGTAAATTGCCAAACAAAAAACCCAGGAATAATTTTGATTATGGAGATTTGAAGGGTGTCCTTTCCATCTCTGGAATAATGTCTCTCTTACCCCTTATAACGTTCCTCTCTCTTCACTAGGGATGTGGACACTAGGGCAGCTGGGAAGAAGAAAGGACCAGCCTGACCTGCACCAGGTTAGTCCCATTGGTCACAGGACAATTCAAAAGGGTCTTTGAGCAAGAAAATGCCTTTTGGAGAGATTTTTTGATTGTTGGTTTGGTTTTCTTTTTTTTTGTAATATTATGACTAAGTCTGTCTGGGAGCATGTATACAGATCATCTCCTTCCCCAAAACCAACCCGAAAGTGAAGGTGTTTGTTGGGAAAAAAAGTAGCTATGATGTAAAAAAAAAATATTAAAAAAAAATTAAACCAAAACCCCAAAATTAAATAGCTAAACAGAGGAACTGGGCCAAATGAAGACAAAACAATGCACTTAACCCACCTGGAGAGCAAAACAGGCCATCCAGCCCCGCTGGCCAATCGCCTGGGGTTTGCGGCGGGAGGAAAATCCGCTCGGGCGCATGTGGCTGGAGAGCATCTCCCGCTGCACCGGGGCCACGCCGAGCGCTCCCCGTCGTCCCACGTCCCCGTCACGCGGTGGAGATTGGCTGCTGGAGCATGGTGGGGAGGGGGGGACGAACCAGTAGGTGGTGGGGGAATCTGGCTGGCTGGGGAGGGTTGCTCTGAATTTATTTATTTATTTTGAAGCTACATACATGGAATGAAAAAAAAAAAAAACCCTCCATTTATTCCTTTTGGGTCATGTGAGGGAGCCACTGGCAAAGATAATAATATATGAGGCAAGAGAACGAGAGGGAGAAAGAGAGGGAGGGAGGGGAGGGAAGGAGGGAGGAAGGGAGAGAGAAGCAAAAGGCTTTCTATTATTCGGGACACTGGTGATGCACACTGAGGCAGTTGGAAGATTAAATTAAGTATTATATCTGCTGACCCCATTGCCATGGTTACCGGACAGCGGAAAATATTAATCAAGCCAAGCCTTTTCAGCTGAACATACCAGAAAAAAACGCTAAATATAAATATATATGTACATATTTGCTGCTCTGCCATGCTAATGTGGAGTGCCAGCAACCAAACCACCTGATATCATCAAGATAAACAAATTTAAAATATCCTTGCCGCACGAGAAGGCTGACGTCACCGTGGCGAGCGCAGCATGGGGAATGGGGGCTGCAGCGCTCGCTCTCCCTTCAGCCGATTAAAAAAGGAATTTGAATAAGGAATGGTAACGTCTTGCTGGGTGCCTGAGCTGAGGGGGTAGTTAGGGCTCTCCTCCCGAAGGAACTAAAGCACCATCTCCCAGCCAGGGTAGGGCCATCCAAAGGCAGGCAGAAGGGATCAGAAACCCCGCAAGGGTGACTCGGATGAGGTGCCTGGTCTGTGGGCCAGCACAAGTCCCAGCGACGCTGGCCCACAAGCCAGGTCTCCTGCCTGGAGCCGACCTCACGCCTCCCATGGGAAATAAAAACAATTCCTACCAACTTCGCCTTTACCTTGAAACTAGAATTAGCGCTCAGAGGAAACCTAGCAGAAGTCTTGATCTGTACAGCAGGAAGAATTCTTTGTTTATGAATTCTGTATACAACCCCGCAAGGGTGACTCGGATGAGGTGCCCGGTCTGGGCCAGCACGAGTCCCAGCGACGCTGGCCCACAAGCCAGGTCTCCTGCCTGGAGCCGACCTCACGCCTCCCATGGGAAATAAAAACAATTCCTACCAACTTCGCCTTTACCTTGAAACTAGAATTAGGGCTCAGAGGAAACATAGCCAAGTCTTGAACTGTACAGCAGGAAGAATTCTTTGTTTATAAATTCTGTATAACTGACCTGCAGGTCTCTGCCTCCCTCTAAGTGTGCTACAGACCCTGTTTGCCAGCTACGTACACAACATACTCACACCAAAAGGCAATATTCAGGTATCTAGGGTGATGGAGAACAAACATTGCTGAGCTGGAAAGAGAACGTGGCCATATTATTACAGAGTGTATCATAATGCATAATAAATATCTGAGTCAGTCTGCATCCGCAGCCCTCGTCCACCACCAGCACCTGGGTCTCACCCAGAACAGGACCGAGACAGGGGATTTGCAAGCTCTTAGGCTTTTGGAAAGAGAAAAATGCAACCAAAAAAAAAAAAAGTGTCAATAATTAGACTGATATTAAACCTCTATAATTTTTTTTAACTCCAAGCTTAAACCCAGAAATAGGAATGACAACACAAAAACTATCTATCCCTTTCTATGCAGTAAACCATTGGCATCACTAAAAAGGGAATCTAAACCTCTCATTCTCTGCTTTAACCACATATTAAAAAGGAGATGTCCATATGAAAAGAGTATTTTCTCCCAGTCAACATGTCTACTTTTGCTTTGTTGCCCATTTTTGTCTTTTACAGGTAAATTTTACGCAGCTGCTGCTGACTTGTGTAATTTTCCATAAAGTATTCAAAATACGCAGAATACTGACGTGACAACTACACATCCTTTGCTGTGACCTATTGATATATTGAGGTGCTAGAGAAGACATACTGGAAAAAATTGAAAAATAAAGGAATAATAAGTCACTAGGCCCAATGAAAAAGCCAAGCACTTTAAAGGAATTTGAGATAGAAGCAATTAATACATTAATGAACGTGCTTTTTAACAGCTCCTTTCTGAGCAGTATACATGGTAACTAGTAGACCAGCTCAAATGACCAACTCGAAAGATTTGGGTAAATCTGATACAGCAGCACAAATCAGCTACTACAGGAAAATTGCTCCTCTTGGATGTACCAACGTTTGGGGGTACATCAACGATTAAACTAAAAAAAAAAAAAAAAAGTGGTCTGAAAGAGTAGCATTTAACAAGCAACAGTTACAGCAGTATTCGTCCCCCTTGGTACTATATGTAAAATAAAAAAAAAACACCTTTTTTTCTTGGTTATCTCAGAAAGTCAACAAAACACACACAGCTGAAGCTGAGAACAATGATGACAGTGATGTGACCTGCCACTGGGAGGACGGGACAGCCCTGCCTCCAGGGCAGGGACTAGCATGAAGGGACACACGTCCCTGTAGCAGCACACACAGGGAACTCCGGACAGAAACACAAATGCTCATCGCAGCTGCCCCAATTCATACCAAGAAATGCACTGTGAACTTCCCAACGAGCACGTGCTGGACCACGAGGGTCAGGGTGGGTATGGTGGAGAGCCAAAGCCCCTGTCCCACGTGCAGGGACATCCCACACGGCCACACGTCACAGACAGACACACACGGTCATACGCAGTCTCCTACCGGGGTTCTCAAAGCACAGCAGATTGCGATCACGAATACAAATATGCATATAAAATATTTTATAGATTATACAAAACAAATGTTCTGGTTCATTTGCAGTTCTGTAAAAACAGAGCCAAATTTACTGAAGGCATAAACAAGTACATCTATTTCATTTTTAAAATGTTAATGAAGAATGAGATTGTTATTTGTTCTTGGTCTATTTTGTGATTTTAGCCAATAGTTCTAGTGATAATTATCAACTGTTTATATTTAGATAAAAGCAGTCCATATGGCAATAGCAGAACAATCTGATGTTTAGATCCTCAACTACATGTTTTCTATAAATAATATGATTGAATAACTGTAACAAATTATTTCATCAGTCTAAAAGCAGATACCAATATATAACAACTAAGAAAGCCATTTACTCATTATCTGCAAATAATAAATACCTTCTAAAGTACATTTAGCACCTAGGAAAATACAAAAATACAGATATTAACCCATAAATGTTTACATGAACATATCTTAAAATTTACTTCTTAATTTCCCATGAATGTACACAAAGTATCAGATGGGGTGTTATGATAATTAAAGGACCTGCCTAATTTTGCATACATAACCACTTACTGTTTTTTGACAGATTTCTATCTGAATCTTACCCAAATATCATCCCTATTCAAACTATCCAATCAATTTTGCAGATTCCAAACCTTACGAATTCCCCTCCCAAAAGGGACCTTGATTCTCGACTTGAGGACCCTCCTCAGCTTTGAAAATCCTCGCAACAATCAAACTAACATCATTCCCGATATTACGGCAACATCGCACGCACCCGGAGAGAAAGGCTTCAGCAAAACCTTCCCGGGGGTTTTCGGTCTCAGTACCCTTAATCAGGATTTCCAGGTTGCACAGCCCTCCTCCTCACACAAAGGAACAACCCCAAAACCAAACCAGGACGTGGGCAGCGTGGGCAGCCACCCCTTCCCGGCGGGGAAAATGATTGCGGCACAATGGCCGGCACGGACAGCTTAGGGCAGCTGTGTCATATAAATTGTCAGCAATGACCATAAGCACTCAGAGAAACAATTTAATTCCTCACTCCCGCCATCATGGGCTGATATATTCTTTCAAGGTCATTACCCAAGGCTAGGAGGGTCGCATGATTAACGAGTGACATGTCCAATGAGGGCGGCTGTGCCTGAGCAGGCCTTATATTAATTAGACAGAAGCGCTGAAAAATAAACGGTGCTTAGAAAGGAGGGGCCAAACTTGAACCTCGATGGCTGCTGCACCTCCCTAAACTCCGAAATCACCATCCTGCTCCTGCCCCCTCTATAGCAAACCGGTGCTTCATTGCAGAAATTCACAACTACTATACACAAAAGATGCTTCTTTCCTTGTTTGAATGACTTTGGCTCTTGCTTCAAGTTTCCTTTAAGCCTTTGTTTTATGTTTTTCTTCCTCCTTGCCATAATTCATTGACTTATACCCCGTAGAAGCACAAAAGATGACTATGCACAATTAATTGCGCATCTCAAGAGAGACCTAGAGCAAATACTAGAACATACACTGACCCATCACTGAAACCTTTAGCAATCTAATCCTGTTCAAAAAAATCATCCTTCATAACTGTTTTGCAAGTTGAATGTTTTTCTAAAAACTCAAAGTTGCTCTTCTGCCCTTGGTGCCCGGTGGGCTTTCCTGACCACATCTCTTGCCTTTCCACAAAGAAAAACAATAAAATCCCCATCAATGAAATTTAGTTGATTTTCAGATATTTTTGGAAATTGTAAAGGAGATTTCATGCTACCTGCCACCAGAATGGACCATCACCTTTAAACAGCAAATAGAACTAAAAAAAGCCCCAAACCCCAAAACCAGGGCTGCTGCTGTGCTAGAAATGAGATTCAGTTATCCCAAAACACTTGTTCCAGTCATCAGCAGATGAAATCCACCCACTTCTCTTCATCATTGCCTCTCTAAAGGGGTACAGAAGCAATAACCATGTATTTGTGATTCTAGCAAATGCTGAAAGTGTCAATACGCATCGTTAGAGCACTCAGATCAGCGAACGCATCTGCAAACGTGAGTTTGAGGCACAGTAACCAAATACAAGTAAGAATCCCTTCAAACAATTCCATTCTATTACTTTTTTGCATCCATGATGTTCAGCATTTTAATAGGGACCTTCAGGTGAATAAACCTTGGTAGAGCTCTCACCAGCTCGGATACAGCAACCCGAAAGCTTTCTTCTATTCCACATCTTAGTGCCAGTGGCAGAACACTGCACGCAGCATCTTCTGCTGAGACCAGTGATCACACAGTATGACTCTGAGGCAGCTGCAGAGATGGTTTGAGTCCTGCCTGAACACACATCTCGTGCCTGGGCCAGCTGTGCCTTTGACTAGAAAGGGTCAAAGAAGTCCAGAAGCAACTGCTAATTACACCAGCTACCACAGTCCTTCATTAGGCAGTACATTGCTTTGAACCAGCAGCTGTGCAAGAACCCACCCCAACACCAAAAGCCTGGTAACTCACTACGTAGCTCGTCTCTGCCTCTGGAAGGAACCTCTTGGCACATGTACATCACCTGTAGGGCTGTGTGGTTTGAGACCACTGCAGAGTGCCAGACCAGACAGCCGCAGGGAGCACTTGCTGTCAGCCCAACCGAGGCATCACTAGAACACACAGGGAAAGTCTGAGCTGTTCTGGTTTGGGGGTATTTTATTTTACTTTTGTTTTTTGAGTAAAACAAGAGCTGGCTGTGGAGAGACCCTAGATCTTTTCCATCTGCCTGTGCTACCAAACTCTTCTTGAATGCCATCTCCCCCTTAGCTCTCTTGTTGGATGCTTACATCCCCTGCCAGCTGCAAGCACCGAAGTGCAGGTGAGCCCTACCAGCCCACGTGGCTTAGGCTCTGATGAAGGAATGTGCCATCTGGAATTCAAGACAAATGTATTATGGTACTATGCAACCTTACTTCTTGGTACTTATACGTTTTCTATAATAAAGGAAATAAAACCATTTTGAACATTTATCACACTTCTCTCAGGTTTTTAGACACTCCATAAAGACAGACAAATATTATGCCACATTACAGAAGGAGAAATAGCCGACTGAAGATAAACTGACTTGCAAGGATAAGCAAATAACAAACAATGCTAACAACAATAAATTAAGGCCACACAGCTAACCAGCTATATAAACTTTATATTTAAGAAATAAAGGCCCCTCTGACGGCTGCAGCTGTGACCTAACCGCTCTACCATGATGCCCCTCCGAGGAAAGGCTGTAAATACTACAGCTGCCCATACAGTCTGCAATCCTCCCAGCACCGTTTCTTCAGTTACCCACCACATTTTATAATCCTGCTTATTCTCAGAGCAAACTAGATGAATTTCTGCCATTTTGCTTCCCTGGTGGTGTGTCCTGCCAGCTCCTTTCCCATCTACCATTTCACAGGGTTTCATTGCTCCCCAACCATGCACTTGTACTTTTGCATGTTTACAGTGCTCCTGCCTCTGCCTCTCTTGTTTGTGAGCAATAACTGGGCTCCCGAGGACCTGCAAGAAGGTCAGACTTTCTAAAGCAGCAATCCACCCACTGATTAATGCCCCCACAACACACAGCACTGTACACACTGGTCTCCATTGGTCTGGGGATATCAAGCCTGCTGTGCCCTGCTGAACTGATTCGATGCTATTAAACCAAGAGAGATGCACTGTCAGCAAAGATGCAGCTCAGGACTATCTATACTTATTATTTGGAGAAAATGCATTTGGACACCACCTCAATCTCAGATTTCCCCACAAAAACCTGGAAAACAGTCTGCTCACTCAAGACTACAGCACATTAAACAATATTGGGTTTTATCTGTTCAAACAGAAAGAGGGACAAGTGCTTAATTTTTACCACATTCAGGTGCTGTTCACAGGTCTGTCTGATGTTTATGAGTATGAAAGTACTTTAAATGATGACAACATATCCAGCATCTGTCTGAGCAAGAAGAACCTAATTTCCCGAGATTCTCAGCACTCACAGCTTCAAATAACCTAAATGAAGTCACCTCAACAGTTTTGCAGGTGTTCTTGATATTCAACTGTTTGTTCAGCCCACAATATTGCAATGCCTTCCAACTGCTGGGGTGAAGTACCAGAAACCACAACACCCTCCTGTATTGTACCTTACAACATTCTCTAGACCGCACTTTCTTCTCAATCACAGCCAAAGTTTTGGTGTTGCAGATCACTCATCTACCTTAGGGCAGAGCTTGGGACCACAGATGGTACGCAGCTGAAGTGGCCCACATGCTATGAGGAGCTCAGATCTCCTAAGACCCACCTAACTAAGACACATTCCAGACTGGAGTGGCTGCCCCATGTACACATTGGATAAGATCTTCACCCAGCAGACTACTCACTCTGTTCCTGAGGCAGATGCACCTTTCTGGTTCCACTTGTCCTGCCAGAAGGTTCCTGTAGCTAAGCTGGAAGCTCTGCCTGGTGTGGGAGAGCAGCCACTCCTTATAGCTACAGACACAGGTGAATGTGCTCTCAACTAATCACTGGGCATTAACAATCCTCATTAACCCTCTGTGGACTTGCTGGTTTTTTCAGAGCTACCATTTTCTACTTTCAATACAATAGATGAATAAAAGTTAAACCTGAGCAGCCGCTTTTTTAGGGTATCACTGGCATAATTACACTCATTAGCTTTTCTTTATTCTCACTACACAGACTGCGAAGGACAGCGGAAAAAAAGCCAAGCTTTTTGCCCTAACTGCAAACTTTTTGTCCACTACCTGCTTCTTATAATCTACTATGAAGGGTTCCAAGACAATTTTAAAATTCCCCCAGAATGTCCGTTGGACACTTAAACAGAAAAGCACCACAAACTGGAAGATGGAATTTAGCCAAACAACCAAATATTAGTGGCTGGGATGTTAATTAGACTTGGAACTAGTTTATTTTTTAATCCAAACCAAAGTTTCAATTTATTTTCTAGCAACATAATTCTGATGTTTTTCTTCCTTCTGAAAAAAACTTTAACAAAAAATATAAAAATTTAGGACAAAAGGAATGTTTGTCAGAAGTAGGGAATATGTTCCAACAGCCCTAGTAGCATGTCCTCACTAACAAAGAATTCTGCCATCATTACACTTCTGTTCTTCCATGCTAATTCTCTTCACTGATACTTTTAGGCTGCTTGCAGGCTAGAGGGAATATTTTCCAGGTTGCCTCATCGTAATACCCATGCTGTCAATCCATACACAACACAGTTGTGTGAGAGCCTCTCTAGCTTCCCAGATATCTTGTGAAAATCAAACCAAGTTTACCCTTGGCCCAGAGCAGCTGCCCCAGCCCCAGCATGATTACACAGCACAACACCTGCATCTGCAAACAGGCTGCACACTCAAAAGCCGGCAGACGAATGGGCATATAATTTTAGGAAGACACAAAACATTAGAGGATGTGGAAGGGTGAACAGGGGCTCTGTTCTCAGGGCACCTCTGAAACAAGAGGAAGAACCAAGATGAAAACCAGCCAATATTATTGTAAGCAAATATCATTGACAGTGTAATACCAGGAGAGATAAGCATATATATGCACATGAGCATGTACACAGGGGCCTGGGGGGAGGGAAAGATGTCCAAAGAGCTGAATATGAGTACTTAGGGCAAGCCTGCATGACAGTAAAGAAGTGTGCACCCATCTTCAGAAACGCCTGTGTGCACAGACAGGTCTCGATTAAAAGGCTTATTTTAACTATAAATATTACTATATAGTGATAAATAACTAAAATATATAATCTATCGTGCATAATAATTATATAGAATACATATCAGGAATAAACAATAACTATCAATAATCCCATTTTATTACAAAACTAAAAACTATAGATGTTTCCCACTCTCCCCCTGCTCCCACTCCCGCGGCCTCTGGCTCCTCACTGCTGTTCATCACCTAAGGCAAATGCTCTTGCTCTCTTTCCCTCTCTGTTTCTTTAAAACTCTAAACCACAAGGCAGCACGCGAGCAACGCCATAGGTCACGATATCAAAAGCGGGAGCTTTTACAGGTGTCCTCGATAACGCAGGCAATAAAAGGCAGCAGCAGCAGAAGCAGAATCACTGACCTTGTTTGATGCTGCACAGTAAAGGGAGACACCGGCGCTGCCACGAGGAGCGAGATGCACCACGTAAACAGGCTGGGCTTTTCTGCTTCCTCACGCTAAATCTTTCAAAAGTCATTGCAGCAGTTAATACACGCCCACGTAAACAGGCTGGGCTTTTCTGCTTCCTTACGCTAAATCTTTCAAAAGTCATTTCAGCAGTTAATACACGCCAAAAAAAAAAAGCAGTGTAGCTCCTAACGACACGAACTTAGCCAAGTGAGATACTTCATAGCAACACTGATGGCTGCCAAACCCCACTCATGCCCCGTGTTCCTCCATGAAAGCAGAGGCCACACTGCACAAAGGGCAAACAAACGCCATCCCTTCACCACGGAACCCAGGCAGCTCTGGCTGTTGTGTGTGTGCAGGGGAGTGTGTATCTCCAGGGCAGCAGCTCCAGCACGTGTGTGTGTGCACCTCCCTTGCAACAGCTGCCTCACGCAGAGGTGTGTGCACACCTGCAAATGAGCACACACACACTCTCCATATAGCAACCGAGAGCCATTTGCACACTCAAACAACAGCCAAAATACACATTATCCCGTGGGCAGGGCAGCCTTTACGGATTTAACAGGTAACTGGGATTCTGGCAGGTACAAAGGCACACACTGGCCCTGCACGGTGGTGGTGGTGGTCTCTTCCCTGAGAGCGACCCCTAGGAATTTTCCTTAAAAATTCTTGGTATTGCCTTTAAATAATTTTGGTTTACCCAGAAACATGAAAAATTTTCCAGCATCTCATTCTCCAGTCCTGTATGTCTATGGTTACCATCCTTATGAAAATGTCTATCGTGGATGAATGCTACATTAGCCCTAACCCCTTTTTATGATATGGGGTTTTATGATTTTGAGCTGTTAATACTGTTTGATACTTCTGTATTTGGAATTTACTGCATTTTTGGCCCTTTGTAGGAAAACTCCTCACTCCATAAACTGCACCACCTTGGAAATCTAGTGGAAGAACTGGGATTAAATCCCATCTGTTTTAGGTAGGTGCATGTGTGAATAATGAAGGGATAGAGAAGAGACTTCTGTCACTGGGATCAGTCTCACACAGCAGGACAGACCTCTGCTAACCACTGGACAGGTGTTCTTTTACTTATGGCAGGCTATTGGGGGAAGTCTGGGTGACTCTTCTTGCCTCTTGTTCTTTCTCCTAATCAAAGCCTTTCATCACTGCTTTATTTTCTGGGACAATTTCTACCATCCTCAGGGAGGCCACATTTGTAAGGATACTTAATTTCTCGCTTTGTACCACCCAATCCTTAAGTAAGGCTGAAACATCACTGGGATCAGTCTCATGCAGCTGGACAGACCTCTGCTAACCACTGGACAGGCGCTCTTTTATTTATGGCAGGCTATTGGGGGAAGTCTGGGTGACTCTTCTTGCCTCTTGTTCTTTCTCCTAATCAAAGCCTTCCATCACTGCTTTATTTTCTGGGACAACTTCTACCATCCTCAGGGAGGCCACATTTTTAATGATACTTAATTTCTCCCTCTGTGCCACCCAATCCTTAAGTAAGGCTGAAACGCAAGCTCTTCTGTGTTAGCACTGCCTCTGTCCTGCTGAAACATCACTGTCAGACCTAGTCCTATTCTTTTAGAATTGCTCTCCTCAAACACAGATCTAGAATGAGTTATGATGAAGGCAGAGCAGTTTGCACTATACTCTTTTAAAGATCCATATCTACTAAGTAACACGTGCACTACGTGTGGGTGCACATACATGATACACGGATGCGATGCAGAGACTACGTGCTGTACAGTCCCAACACACACTGCTAACAGGCAGAGCTCACACACGCACAGAGCAATTCCACGCGCACACACACACAATATTTCTGTATCTGAATGCATCTGAAATGGTTTGGATTAATTTATCAGGTGCCTGTATACTGAAAATCTGCAGATGCGTTCCCTGCAAACCTCTGTAAGCGAAGGTGGGATCACCGTTTGAATGGTGGCTTTTCAACATCAGCATCATCACAAGCAATATTCTCTGGCGTGACACGAAGCAAAGGCCAACATGAATTAGAGCTCTACGACAGAAAAGAAAGATTCCTCCCCTCCCGTTCCAGTCCTTCCCTCCCAGTAACACCCAGTTCCTGTACGTTTAGGAAGGGCGGAAATATCACAGGGCACTGTCAGGTAGGCAGTTCACATGAAAAGCTGACTCTCATGCTATTTTTAATGTGTCCCCTGTGTATTAGAGGAGTATTTACGTTACATCTATTTAAGTGCGTGTGAGTTTACGTGTTAATGCCTGCTCACATACAGGATAAAAAAATACACAGCACAGTTAGTCAAATACATGTAAATACAGACAGAACCCTATTTATTTGCCAGACCACACAAAGGCTAAGAAATGAAAAATGCACTCACGCCCTCTGACACCCTGGCCGAGTGTATGCACGAGAGCTCTCGTGGTAGGGACTGAAGACTGGCTTCTGGCTCCCTCTCTCTCCCTCTCCCTTTTCTGTTAAGAAGATACTTTGAGCGCAGGGATTGCTCACAATCTGGCTGTGTGATCCACATGCAGGACTTG
>NW_015090842.1:10796182-10814065 GCF_001431845.1 Calidris pugnax | reverse complement strand
CAAGCCTCCCCCCACCCCATCCCTCTTGTTCTCATGTTCAGTGGTTATTTTAGCTTAATGTGGTGACATCACAGCTCTCTTAGTGAGATAAAGCCCTCGCCGTGAATACAGAATACGGCTCCACTGATCACTTCCAAATGATGGGATTTAGCGAGGTCTGATATTTAGTGCTCATCCCCACAGCAGAAGATGCTGTGTTCTGGTGCAGCTCGGTGCAGGTTTCCCTGTGAGTCTGCACGGCCCCGCCGCAGCGTGCGGGTGACAGCGTGGTGGCTTACTCTGTAAACTGGGAGTGAGACTTGGGAGAGACGCTTTTAATAAGTTCACCTATTTTTGAATAGCAGAGGAGAATGGCTTAACACCTGCCCGTTGCGATCGCTTGAATTTGGTGGGGTTTGTATGCAAAGACTGAAAGGAGACAGTTCTTAGCTGAGGAGAGAGATGGAGCACTGGAAGACATCTCATTTTTCAGCATCACAGAGTAGCCAAAACCCCCCTTTGTATTAAAATGAAAATACGATGTGCATTTTTAAAGTTGCCCAAGAACCCCTGTATAACTTTTTGTTTATCTATAATTCCTCCACCCTATTATATCAGATCTGCAATAACCTCCACAGTTTTCACGATTTTGTTCTGCGTTCTTCTAAAATAGGAAACAAAGAAATAGCACATGATATTATAAAAACTTAACAGTGGACCAGATAAGAAATGCAGGAGGAGAAAATAATGCAGTCAAATAAGGTTTCCGTTATTAACAACCGTGCCCTGAGGTCTACGGGCATAGTCCCAAAACCTAAATTATCTTAAATCATGAGGTTACCAATAAAGACAGCTTGGGACAGCAGAAGGGGTCTGTGATTTCAAGGGGTTTGTAGACCACATATATATGATTAACATTTCTGTGCTAAGGTTTATTACTTCATTATAATATTTTCCATCATAAATGAATAGGTAAAACACCTGGCCATTAAATATAAACCTATCCCTCAGGATGATCAGATTATCACTTGAATTTAAAATCTTTCTGAATTTTTAATAATGCATAACAAATAAGATTATTTATGCACTTCCTTTGCTCTGCTTGCAGGGCCCACGCTTACGTCCAGCCTCCCCTCCTGAAACGCAGGGTCTGCAGGAGGGCACGCCGACCGCTCCCCCTCTCTGCTCTTTCCTCTCCCAGTTCAGCCTGAGGTCCCCATGTTTACGTGTGGTGGGGACGAGGGACCCTCCTCGGCAGCCCAGCCCCACGTCGGGCACCACCAGGCCCCGGCCGCTCTGTTTCAGAGCACAGGGTAATTAGCACAGCGCAGGAGTCGTCAGCGGTGGAGGAGGCAGCTGAGGAATCAGGGGCAGGCTGATGGGAAAGTCAAGTGGAGGCCTGGCTGTCTGAAACCTCTTCAATAGATCTGTAGTCTGGACTTGAACCCTGCCCTCTCACCTCAGGGTCCCCATATTTCTTCCCCAGCCCCCCCTCACCCTCCCTCGTCGGCAAAGGGCTATGACTGACCCCCATCCTCCCACCTGCTCCCCCCGACCGCTGCCAGCGAGGGGCAGGAAAGCGGAGAGGGAGAGGCGAGAGGAGGGGGGAGAAGGGTCCCCGACTTCCTCACAGGTAATTAAAGGGACTGTTTTCAAGGTTGCATGGGCAAAAGACAATTCGGCCTAATGAAGCATCGATCGGCCGGCACTGGGGTAGACAGGAGCTGACATTCACTCCGAGGTACCGCCAGCCGATGTAAAACACCGCGCCGGGAATCATCCTCCCTGCTCGTCATTGCCTGTGACCTGCCTTGGGAAAGACGGAGTTGGCTTTAAATGGATATTCATTCCGTAATTACACAAACTTGTATGCTGAGCGGTATAAAATTATTAATTAGAGAGGCAAATTATTTTTGCGGTGGGGTTTTTTTTTTTTTTTTGTGCGCGTGTGTTTGTTTTTCTTCTTTGGGATAAATGTTCTTCATCGTTCACATTATAACCCCACCAATCAGCGCTGACGGTGCTGAATGCATGAGGTCAGTTATGGAGATGCAGGAAATTACTGGGGATTGGCAGGGACGTTTTTGTCAATTTGTAAGCAAAACCCTGTGTTATTGCCAGGTTTTCATCTTTTCATCACTGTCAGCCTGTGCCGGCACAAGATATCTAAAAGCAAAATCGTCTCGGAGGCTGCTGGAAAATTAAAGGGGGAAGATTAAAAATATATTAAAAATATTTTCGTGTAAAGCAGAAATAGGAAACAGGTACTTACATTAAAAAAAATTAAGCCAATTAAGCCCCCTGGAAGTGCTGACATATAAAGCTCGGCGCTTACCCTACCCAGGCATCTGCTCTCTCGCTCAGAAGCCAAGCAGCTCGACAGCATCGCGCTCCCTGGGCTCCCAAACCTGCCCTCGCCTCACCCAGCCCCTTTCTTCTGTCCCAAATGTTTGCATTTGTAGGACGTCTGAATGGTAATAAAAGGGCCAGGAAATGATAGTTGTGCCAAGTAAATTGGGGTGAATGCTGGGGGAGGGGAGGACGGATCGATTGTGAAACAACTTGCGCATTATCTGGGAAGGATTTGCTCACGGTCCTGCGCTGCTCCGTGTTACAAGAGGCCCCGCACTCAACAATAGCGTGTCCCCTCGGAGCAGGAAACACAAAGGGAATTTGCTCTGATTCAATCCACACAGTGAGGCCCCTCTGGGGCTAAAGAGGGTCACTTTTACCCTGGCTAAAAATAAAGAAAAAAGATTTTTTTTCCCCCCTCTAACACACACACACACATGCACGCACACACACGATCTAGTTGGAGAAAGCAGCCCGCCTCCACTCGACGAGATGCTTAAAAATCACAAGCCTTCTCTCTCATTTTTCCCATTCAGACTTTAGAATTTGTAAGAATTTACTTGAAAAAAAAAATTTAAATAAGTAGAATGTGATCAAAGGACGGCAAAACAGCCTCTTCCTTTTATTCCATTTACTTGTATAACAAGTGCCTTTACTAAGGGACTGCTGCAACACTGGCCCCTAATAACAAAGGAGGTGACACTGTTAGGGCACAGACCTGTTAACTGAATTTTAAAAGACACGTAAGAGCCTAGATATCAGGGTTCTGCTGTATTCAGATATATTTGTTTTCTAATACTTTGCTTTTTTTGTTCAAAACAGCAGTTAGCATTCTGTTTCTAATCCCAAATTCTTTCATCGAGAACAGGTCAGTAAAAGAAAGGCAGTAATTGTGTGCAACACCTGCTGAAATTAAAAAAAAGAAAAGTTTTTCCCTAAAAATCACTAAAATGTAGCTCAGCAGATTCTATCTGCATTAATTTGGCTGAACAACAAGATATTGCTGGGGACAAACTCTGAATAAAGCGGTCCCGAGTTCCCAGAATTGGCACAGCTCAGCCTAAACAATGGCTGCTTCCTATTCACCTTAACCCAGCTTTTCAAAAGAACATCCCCAGAAACACAAAGCATCAGCGGGAAATGGCAATTTTATGAATCCTAATCAATCAAAGGGCTTATTAACTCAATGTGAAGCCAGATTAAAATCTTTAATTATAAATCGTGCTAAAAGGAAAAACAAAATGTACTTATGGTACATTGAAAATTCCGGATATTAACATAGTTGCCATTATCTCTCTCAATATTAAATTTCCCCTCCCTGCCCTGCAACATGCTCACCTTTTTCTGTTCCTAAAGAACAGAACTGTCGAGCAAACTCATTTTTCTCCTTCCCAGGCTTATTAAAATGTATTCTTTCTCCCCGCACGCTGGGGTTTGCAGGGGAGCGGGGTGGGTGGTGGGGGTGCTGGAAGCCCCATTCCAGCCGCGCAGGCGGTGGCGAGGGGGAGCGGTTGTTTATTAAGTGGGCCGAGTCGGAGTTACAGATGGGGGGGGGGGGACACCCACAATCAAATGTGAAGCATTTCTGCTAATGAAAACGGCATGCATGTCTGTGCAGGCGTGGGTGATTGGCAGGGCTGCAGATTGCTAGCCACAGGAAGGGCCCTCGCTGCAAGCGCCGGTGGGAGAGGGGCTATGGGTGCTTTTTTATCAGGCAGACATTTGGGAAATGACCACGGCAAATGTAATCACAGTTGGACGGGAGGGTGGGGGGCGGGGGGTGAGGGATGGCAGAGAATGAGATTCGCATGTTTTATTTATTTGTTCAAAGTCACGGTCATCCCATTGTGTGTCCCTCTCCGTGCCTGTCATCTCCGGCCCCTTCCAGCCCACCCCCTGCCCCAGCCCCATTGTCAGCACCCGAGGCAGAACCCGGCTCGCCTTTATCATAAAACACACCTAAACTTCCCCAAAGCACAGCATTTGGCCGGAAAAGAGCTTATTTTCTGTTTGGAATATTAGCATCGTCAAAAGAGGCTCTAACTATGTTGTTAAGCGAGATGTTCCCTGCGCAGTCGCCGCGCTGCCTCTGTAGCAGGTTATTTGCCACACGTCCTGCCCTCACACGCTTCCCCCTCTGTGGTACATTGGGCTGGCATTTGAAATTAAAGATGATTTTTTTTTGCACAAAATTAATTTTTTAAAGGAGAGTGAAATTTCCTTCGGAAAAAGATACTACAGAACACGCTCAGATTCTGATTCTAGGTCACTTCATATTTTATACAGAATTCCTGTTTTCCTTTTTACTCTTTTTCTCTTAACGTATGGCTTCCCTGGGATTTATTTCTTCAGCATTCCCAAAATGAAGAGCATCTTTTCTGAACTGGATTGTTCAGATTTGCGGTCAGTTTTGTGACCACAATTAAAACCCTGAAACGTGTTTCCCTTCAGTAAAACTTAAGGAAAACACAGCCAGTTAATTGGAAATATAGTCTTAATTTTTAAAAATGTGAAATTAATCTTATATTTTAGAAACGACTGGTCGGCTCCAAAATGCTCACAAAAGTGAATTTCACACCTTAGAGAAAGGAAACACCTTCTCTGCTCTCTAATTGCCATCTGACAGGTCCGCACCCTGTCCTAAATTTCCACTGCCATCCACAGACCCCAGAGATTCCCTGCCCGGCTATTTTCAAACCCACCCTGGAAAGGGCAGGGGCTACGCCTGCGTGTGCTCATCGAAGTCCTCCTCTTCCTCGGGCAGGGTAAATAATTCCTGATCCTGCTTTTCAAAATACAAACAACACCTGTCTGTAAATCCAGCCCAGCAACACATAAAATGGACAAGCTTAGGAACACAGAAAAGAGAATTTTTAAAATATAATCCACCTGGCACTGAATCCTTCTGTGCTGAATATGCATTTCTATGATTTTGGGGAGTTTTCCCACAAACACCCCCTTGCACATTCACTTTGCGTAGCTGTTCTTGAGCTGAATATTTATGCTACATACTGTCTACACAGAACACAGACTACCAGGTTATTTTTTTGCAGATAAATACTACATATGCTTCTTGGCTGAAAACACTAACACACAAACATTTCTAGAACTCCTTTAAAACCTTAAATGCCGCGTAACAGCGATATTCCTTTGAAGGTGATCATTAGACCTAATAAACAGGATACTGGAGGCACAGATCTTGTCCTCTTCAGCTCTTGCGACTGCCTTTCAGTAAATTCAGAAAAGACCCTTTGTGCCTAACTCGGTTTTCATTTCATTGCTTTTAAATTTGTTCAGCTTGACTTTTGACACTTTAGAGGCTTAGCCTTTTTAAAGTACAATAATATAATAAATATTTGTGTTGCCAAAGAAAAAGTGGATCTGTTGTTAGTGTTATATAAAGCAGGATCTCTTTTTCATTCGTTTGTTATAAATAATTCACACAACTATGTGCATTTTATAAACATAATCTTTAGGAAACTGATACTATCAAACATTTTCGAGACAACACTCAGAAACATATACATATGCACAAAGTATTTACTACAGTATATTTGAAACTGTAAACAAAAAAATTGTTAATGAAAGCAGAAAAATAAAGATATTTTATGTAAATAATTATGTTAATACAAAGTGTTTTCAGACTTATTTATACAAATTAGTCATCTGAATGACAAAAAGCTTTGACAAACTACAAACACCTATCAAAAATCATATTATTTGGCTCATTTTGCCTTGCAATTTCCCTCTTCAGCTTGCCTTGGAAAAAAAAGACAGATTGAGAAAGTCCCCTGTTATCTGTCAATACAGTAGGAACAAGCCCAGTCAAAGGCATTTTTGTTTACTTATATGTTTCAAAGTGTTTTGATGTTTTTTCTATAAAACATTTGAAGAATTTTTTTTTTTTAAAGTTTTAAAATTAAACCAGATTTTAAACTAATATTTAATCCAAAATTATTTTCCCTGGAATATTAGTGTGCAGCAAGTTTGGTTTGATTAGAAAAAAAATTGTATTTTCAAGTAACAATTTAATATGCAGAAAAAAAAAAGTCTTATTTTCCAATTTAAACCACTTTCAAATCATTCATCAAAGAAACGATATATTTAAGATTAATCTGAAAAACACTGTGCAGGAACTATTTGCTACTAGAGCTCCACGTCTACATTTCTTGTACTTTTCACTGTCCATCTAATTTTAGGATTTTAAGTATTCCTATTTTGCTACTGCTAATGAAATGAGATTTTCTTGCATTGTCAGAAATTACAATTTGGAAAAGCCTTACAGTATTTATAAATTCAAACCACAAAATTGCAAACGAACTATTTTTACTGTTTTAAATGCTCTTTTAAATGTTTGGGACTTCCTTGCTGTTCAGCAGCACAATCCCGCAGCGAGTCTACGAATTCCATTATTCCCAAGAACAACAAAACCCCATTTATATTAACAGATGCTTCTACACGCAGTAGCGTGGCCGGGGATAAAAAGGCGCCGCAGCGTAAGTAGTTCCAAATCGTTTAATCTGGATTAATCTCGCTCTGCGTTTGCCCCATAAACCTGACTTTTTGGGAGCGCAGTAGGCGAGGAGCAGCATCCTAGGGCTCTCCAGATGCCCAATTAGACTCGTCTCCGGACCCTGGTTCAGCCTCAGAGTCTCTGTTGGGGTAAAACCATTTATCTTTATCATTCCCAGGGCGGGCAGGCGGGAGGAGCCGGGGGGAGGCCCTCGTTTCGCCTGTTGTCAGCGGGCATTGATCAGCCCTTCCTGGCTGGTGGCGGAGGTGAGGGCAGCTCCCCCAGGAGCCCTTCGGGGCTGGGCCATGTCAGGGGAAGCTGTATTGAGTCATGATCCGAATGACTGCTCATTGAGGGAAACGGGTATTGGCGTCCACATCAGCCGGAGACACCCTGGGTAACGCTTAAACAAGTCCACTCTGTTAATGTCAGGCCACCGGGGACACGTTTAGCCTCTCTGCTGACCATTAGACCCTTTGATGGAGTGGACAATAAACTTGACAGGACAGGCTGGACACTGCTCTTGAGCGTGCCTGTGCCGAGAGAGCGCGGTGGCCCGGCCACAGCCTGCCCGTGCCGGCAGCTCTGCCTCCACGGGCCGCGGCGGGCACCTGCCAGCACCCACCACGGGTCAACGTAGGGAACCAGTCCCACCATCCGAGGAAGAGCAGGAGGGACAAGGGTTCCCTAAAAACGCCAATGAGCCAAACCCAGGACAGCGAATGGCAGTTCTGTCCTTTTCAGGTTTTGCTTTAATTTATTTCTTCCAAGCGTCTTTTCTACCAGCTGGACATTTTGGAACACATTTTGTAACCTCCCTCTACGAGAAAAAAAATCATTATAACGCTAGAAAGAAGGGAATTTATGTATTTAACTGCACTTCGGTAACAACGCTTCAAAGGCAGTTTCTGAGAGTGGTTTATTTCGTGCCGCATTCTTAAAAAAAAGAAAATAATCAAAAATAATCAAAAAGGAAAAATAGTAAAATCAACTGCCCTCCTCCATCCAGAGAACAATTCTTGGGGGAAAAAAAATCAAGTTTCAAAGTATCAATTTGGTATTCGTCAATCAAAAATAAAAAATTAATAGGAAATACAACCTTAGCTGTTTTCAGAGAAAGTGTTGATAATTGCATTTATATTATTGAAAGAAATTATATTTAAATTTTTTGTTACGTATGAGCTTACTAGTATTTACTTTCTTAAGTTTCTGCCAGTAAAAAGGGCCCTGGGTTTGACAGAGCAAATTTTCCAGCATTTGGAAGCTTTTATCCCAATTTTAACACCTTATCTCTTTTCCTCTAGAGAATTAACTGATATTGCATTAAACCAGAAAATGATATAGAATTTTAAACAGTCCACACAACTGGAAAACTGACAGGTCATTAAAAAGCTCTGCTGGAAAGAAACTTTGTCCTGAAAATTTAGGGGTTTATATATAATATAGAGGCATAGTTATATATTTACACATGTACATATCTCTTATCCACAGCAATTTTACAACAGCTAAATAATGTGCCTAAAATTAATTTAAAATAAAGCCTGTATTTTAATATTAAGTACTTTATCAATAAAAAATGTTAAAGCCACTGAGATTTTCTTTTAACCTAATAGTCAACAAAAAGCAACACAGCTAAAGAATATGTAAGTATAATCCAGATTATTCAGATACGATTTGTATTTTCAGTCAAACCTTAAAAGCTTTTAACAAAAGAAACATTATTTTTGTCACTAATGCATTTTCTAATCTGTATAACTTGCTCAAATTTAAAGATATTTTTAAAAAGCCATTTAAAAAGACACAACAGTTTTGTGACACATTTCTTCCTAACTTAGTGTTGTATTCATATGAATCCAAAAACAAAAGGATTTTTTTCCTGCCACCCACGTGACAGTATTTGCTAAATGATTTTTGTGTTTATTCAGACCGAGCCTGTCTCACACCTATGATCTAAAAGCTGCCCTTTTAGGAGCACAAGTGACAATATTTCCGGATTATTGTTTTTTTTTTTATTTATTTTTCATTATGATTAAAATAATATATAAAATTGAGGAGAATGCCAACTATTCTTTTTCCCTGTAGGACCTGTTACTTTAAGATATATAAATTGTCCAGTATTCTCCATGAGTGCACGCTCAGAGGGCACGAGGGCACACAGGCTCTAGATAAGTAATAATTTAGTATATCAGAAAGTGAAAAGAAAAAGCAGAGTTAAGAAAAAAAAAAAGTCCTATTTTTGCAGAAAGCCTTCTCCACCAATTAAATATAACAGCTCTTGTTTATCATGGCTAGAACGCTGTGTTTTTCCCTGGGCCTGCGGATGCAGAATCCCAGTGTCAAAGGGGAGCCGGCATCATTGCTCGGAGCCTCACCTATAGCTCCTCTTTGTGCTCCGCTTCTCTCACATCTTTTCTTTCTGCATTTCCATTTCAAGCAACTGCAGAGGGATAGCAGCACGGATCAATTTCAACATCGAATATTTAGTAATACAAGGTATGTATATTTTATATAAATATTTTCATTTAGTAGGAGCAGAACACTGCCTCTCTACACAAGAAACACAAAACCTCCTCAATATCTGGCTCGCAGCCCGTCCCCTTTTCCTTTCATTCACAAAGTTTCCCCAAAGCTTTTGTGAAATTTTCTGACTATGCTTTATTCACATAGTTCATTGCCTTCTTTGCAAAGTATTTCTTGACCTGCCAGTCATCCGTGGGCATCAAAAGGTGTCACAGTGCACAAAATGATTGCTTTCTGGACAGCTTATAACACCGGGCAGGACCCTGTTCTTTCACCTGGGCCAATGCTGCAAGTCCAGCCTCGCGCCGAGTCTCGGGGAGCTGAGGGAGCTCTGATCACCAGTGGCATCCACGGGGTGGAAAAACTGCAGAAAGAAGTCTGAACCCAGCACTGATTGGCAATCCTGAATTTTCTAAAAGAATTTCGTGTATTTAGGAGAATGTCTGGGCCAGAATCATTGTTTTTGTGGGCAGAGGTGGATTATGCAGACACTGAAGTCTTTGGAAAAGCTGTCCCCGTTGCCCGTCCAGCCCTTGGCACATCAGGGTCCCTGTCTCGGCACAGAGCTCCTACCTGTGTAACACAAACTGCAATATTTACAGGCTTTCAGTGCTTAGTGACCACCGATACCTGTCTCAAAGGGTCTGAAATGCTGCAGGGTCAAAATCCAATTTTTTATTTGAATAAACACTAGCCCTAAATTATTTCCCTTATACCTACCACAGCATGATGAAGATACAATTCACCAATGTAACTTGGCATAACTGAACTTTCACCTTTGAATCTACACAGAAATTATATTTCAATAATCATTTAGGCCTCCCTGTGATAGTAATTTTATATATTATAAGATATCTACAACCTTGGAAAAAGAGATACTGGGAAAAAAGCAGGAATTAAAAAAATCTCTAACCATTTAGAAGGAACACAAAAGTGTTTTTAAATACATAATGAAATCCTAAAAGTCGCATCAACACGATCACTGTTTTTCTGTCCACCTGACTATTATCCATCTTCTAGAGGAAAACCCTTCCTTGCACACTGAAAAGCTACTTGTCATGTCCAGAAGCAGGACTCGTAAGAAATAAACCTTAAAGGATAAAACATTCGATGATGACTAAGGGGCAGAACTTCCCAACCTCCCACCAGCCCGCTCAGATCCAGAGAGGAGCACACAGCACAGCGAAGTTCCTCACTCGTAAAACGCCCTCCGACCAGTTCTGCTCCGGGCACCAGTCCCACCTGCATCACCTGTACATCGCATCTCCTGTCAACCTCACCATGATTCTGCACTAAAGCTGGAATTTCTGTAAGCTGCTAATGCCTCAAACTATTCTTTTTTTCCCCTTTCTTATCTTTACACATGATGTCTAAAATCGCATATAACCCCTCCACCGTTTTTAACTGCAAATTTCCATAAACATACTAAACTTGCTTGTTTCTTTTTTTATTTTTATTTTATCTTTTGCAAATCACCTGTATGGTCATCTGTTATCATTTTTGCCAGACACTTTGATGCTAACCAGCAAGGTCACTGCAAAACCTGTATTGATTTTCTTCCTAAATATCCAACTGTACAAATACATATTTTACCAACGGTTCTGAAGTCGTCCCTGAGAGCTAATGTAAACACGAACCAATACAGCTGCAAAAGCCTTTGCAACATGGAGTCATAAATGGACTTCTACAGATTCCTCTTGGAAATAACATGGCAGGTTAACCCTTTTTTGGCTGAGCGGGGAAGTCAATTTTGCAACGAAGCAGAACTTCGCCCCAAACACTCCCATACTCAGGGTAACCACCCGGGAGGGTGGTCACCGCAGCCCGAGCAGCGCTATGACATTTATCTTACAAGCATGTTCAAATACAGTATATTTTGCTTGGCTGATTGATTTTAGCATTCAAACAGACCTTCCACTATTTCAACCCAGAGATATTCAATATCCTTACTTTGAAATATACCAAATGTAAATTTTCCAAACTTATCACGCAAAACTAGAATCTTTTAGCAATCAAGATAAATATCTGTAATCTCCCCTCCATTGATAGGGAGCCCGGCGGGGCTCATAGCGTGACCTAATATCTCCTATATTCACCGCAGAGTTTAAATGCCAGGCCTGGAGCTCACCAGAAGAATGCCCTGCTAGGTCAAGAATTTCATTTTGTTAAATGATTTTTAAATTTTTTTTTTCCCCAAGAATGACAGAGTCCTTTTTGCAGCTGAATAAAGCCTATCCTCTCTCCCTGAGACCACGAGCAAGAGAGATTCTCAGGTAAAACCAGATTTCTTTTTTCTTTGCTTGGTCACCATCTAGGTACTGAAACATTTAAATCAGGATTACGAGAAAAACAAACGAACAAACAGACAGTGTGGATGGCTAGAAAAAGTGACTCAATGTGGGACTGTGCTTCAGACACACATTTCTAAGAAACCAACTTTGAATCATTGTACCAGATGCAGTCCCAGGGAAAAATGTATGCAGGCAACAGGGAGTTAAGTAAATAAATTTTTTCTTTTCTTTGTCGATGTGTTTAGTTCTCTTCCTGCCAAGACTCATTTCACTCTGCTATCTTGTGAGAGACACATATGGTGCAGTGAAATTGCCATCCAAGAAAGCATGTCCCAGCCTGTTGAGACATCATCAAATAAGATTAAAGCAAAGTAAAAATAAAAAGATAGAACGATTTTTTTTCTTTTTCTTGTACAGAGAACATCTGATGAAAGTCACTGAGGTACTTGAATGCTTCTAAAGGTTTTGCAACCATTTCTTTACTTTGCCTGGTTAAGAAAAAGGCAGAAATAACAAGCCAATATCTCCTTTTTCTTCTTCAAGTTAGTGAAAAAATGTGTTTCATAATAAACCTGATGTATATGAATAAAATACAATATTGCCTTCTGTGCTTCTGTGGAAACAGCACTTAAATGCACAAAAATACCTCTGACTTTCTGTTCTCGTTGCCTCTCCACCAGCTCCTCTGACTTCTGCATGCAGAAATCTTTTGGGGCCAGAACAAAATAATCATGTTATTAATCTAGTCCACAAAAGGTCCAAGTTAACAGCTAAACAGCACTTTCAGGTGCCTCTCTGGCTACCAACTGCTACACCCAAAATTAAAATTCATAACCTGAACATACATACATCCAAACTGCAATATTTAAATAAGTGTGAAACTGTTGCCTGTTTTTTGTTGCCTCAGGACACCGGTTAGGATGAAGAAGACTTTAAAGGTTCTTTCCCTACAAGGTCTTTTCAGTGTCCACATTTTAAATACTAGGACTGGGTAAAGAAACCCCAAGCTGATCGCTGCTTACTCTCGCGCATGGTAAGATGTAGGACCAGAGTGGAACTGCTGGGATGGTTTACACTCTTATACCAACAGGAATTGCTGAGAAGCAACTTGCTGGCTATTTTTTACTGCTTTGAAATCAGGCTTCAGAAATATTTCAGAATTATTGTATGCCTCCCACCAGGAAGGCACCAGCAAATACAACACATACGGTACATTCTATACTTTAAGTGAATCAACAGAAGTCTGCTCAAGGCCAAAAAGAAATCACAAGGGATAGGAGGAAGCCAAGATCAAATTAGCATTGTTGATCATGATAGAAGTTGAGGGGAAGCTTCTTAAACATACAAAATAATCTGCAAAATGGGGTTCAGCTTCAGAAACAGGAATATATTTTGTGTATTTCTTTGCTCACCTCTCCAGTTAGACTGCATTTCCAGATCTTTTTCCAATGCATAGCCTTAACTGGACTGCCGGAAAGCAACAATGCATCAGTAGCAGAGATTATCCCTGGCCTTAATAAGCTGTTGTTGGCTTTCATAACAACTGCAGCCTAGGACGAGTCACACCGAGCTCAAAGACAATCTTACCAATAGCCTGGAGCAAGGATTATAGAAACAAGAATACAAGGGGGGGTGGGAGGGAGCAAAAATCCCAAGAAACAGGGGCTAATGTAAAATCGTTTACATATTAACCTTCTTCCCTTCTGACAGTGGTCAAGTTCTGATTCAAAATACAAATTATCTCCAATTACTTCAAAAGAGGCAGTCACAGAGCTGTCACTTAACCTTCACCATCTGTTTGGCTCAAAAGAAAGCTGTACAGCCTGCCACTTTGACCTCATCTTTCTCTTTCCACACTGGACAGGCACCAAAAGAAGAGAAGATGGCTTATTGTTCTCCAGAGAAAACCTCGGCCCTTGGGGAGCTGGGGGGCTGAGGGTGCTGGGAGGGGAGGGCAGAGCTTCAGGAGGTGACTTAATTTAACTCTTTGGGGGGAGGGGGGATTTGTTTTGGGAGGATGAGTTTGCAAACCTTCCTCACTCCTGCCAGCCGTCTCCAGACATGAGGCTTGTTTAAAAGTGGAGCCTCTGCAAAAAGCAGTTGCTGGCTAAACAACCGGGGTGGCTGAAAAAGCAAAAGCTGACTCACAATTAATCCTGGCTCAGAGATTTTTGTAAATTTTTCCATCTAGTAGCCAGACGTACATAAAACCCCATCAGACTATTTGAGATATCAAAGGGAAAATGGATCCCTTTAATGAAATGAAATAGCCTTCTAGGAAAGATATTAGCACAAAATGATTGGGGGGGGGAAGGGGGCGAACCAAACAAAAAAAAAAACAACCAACCAAAAAAACCCAACCAATCAAATGAACCAAAAACCCAAACATCAGAACATAGGAAGGAGCACGCTCTGGAAAAGCACAACTTAAAGTCATAAGTACGAAATATGCCCTCATTGTAAGATAAATCAGAGTTCACCACTACTTTCAGCTGTACAGGTCGGACCAAAGCTTCTCCCAAACTGCTCATTAACCACTGCATATGCCAGCCCTGCTCCTGGCTCTGGGGGAAGGCAGGGAGTTTAGGGCTCAAACTCACCCTCCAAAAGTGGCAGCAGTGAAGGACCAAGTACAAATTCCCCCTCGGCCGCCAGTGGAGGACAAGCAGAGTGTCAGGGAATCAGGGCTCAGAAGCACAACCTACAAGTGCAGAGGTGTTGGGAATTAAAAAAAAAAAATCTGTTTGAGAAAAGAGATTCCAGAGGGGCTGGAGGGCACAGTAATAGGGTGCAAATTTTTGAATGCCTCATGGTTTATGGGCAGTTTCTAATGCTTCTGCCGAGAAACATTACAGCATTTCCATTGGCTCTGATCTTTATTTTTAGTTTTATTACCCACTGCATAACAGGTTCCTTCAAGAGAGAAAGAAAGAAAGCAGATCCCTCTGTAAACAGGAGCAACTCCAACTCCTGAATGTTTCACATAGCACGGCTTAGCATGAGGATAACTTCATATGTGAAAACAGCTCTGAAAACAAACATCTCTGTAGCCGTGCCCTCTACCTCAGACTTTTGGCATCATTTGGCACGGGCCGGCAAACCACTTCTCTTGCCACACAGTATTTAATCCAAGAAATGCACACCACAATGCATACAGCCAGATGACAAGAGCTGCAAACTTTACCTTTCCATAGCAGATGGGAACAAGTCAATTAAATATATAGAGCTACAGTACTGCTAATCACAGCGTATGCTACTAGACATTTTGCTTGGTGGGAGGAAGGAAAGCCCGCTGCAAAAGGTGCTGGATCAAATAATCATCTCAAGCAAATAGCCCTTTACTTCCTAGAATCCAAATTCCTTTGCTACCTTTTTTAAAAATGCAAAGAGAATATTGAACTCAATTTGCAGTTCAGAAGGGGCAAAAAATCTCCCTGCGCTCCTGCGCTGGAATAGCCTGACAACAGCTGCAGCCACACTGAAATGTTTAATTTTACTTAAAACATTCTCTCAGGCCTATGTATTATTTGAAGTATAATGTACAGAATTATCTAATGAATTCTCAAATCAAATACTCTCATTTTGCTGCAGGCCATTTCCCGAGAACAAACTAAAGGCACACAGGCTTCTTTCTGTGTCTGACTGTTGAATTTAAACAGATGTCCAGTGGACATCAGCTTCTTTGAGATTGCCTCTCCCCTTCACTCTTCTGTATCTCCGGTCAGTGCAAACCCCCTTAAATTAAAAACAAACAGAGAATGAAGATAACAAAAAATATGGCAAGACTACCAGGCATAAAAAGGTCTGTCATGAATTCTGGCTGTCCCCTCGCTGCAGTAAGGGATGTGGTGACAGTGAGAAAGTTGCCTAGGAACAGCATCTGGCTCTGATTAGGTAACAAGCTGTAGCATCTGCAAACTTGTCAGTTCTCAGCCCACAACAAAGTCCAGCCAGCAGATCTGTGTTTAAAACGGGAACTAGCTGTTAGATTTTATAAGACAAACATTATCTGTTCCCATTGCAGGGTGCCTTTTTATTAAAAGCCGGCTTTAAGAGGAGAAATTAAATGTGTTTGTTACATTTTACTTTTCATCTCGAGGAAAAAAAAAAAAACAACTATTTGGTTTTGAGTTTGTCTGTCAGAAACCTTTTTACTTGTCTTTCCTCTGTGGAAGGCTTGTAAGATAACAGTAGTGATTTCACAGCCCACAGTAAGCAGCCACTGTGAACCTTGGGTGCTCTTAGAACATGTCTCTGCTTTTTTCTCTAAATAAGAAAAACAAAATAAAACTTCCATGCAGCGAATCCATGAGCGGTAAGAAACTGAACCCATGGCTATGCTCCCCTGGGAGGCACAGTGGGGGTACACGGCACCTCACTCAGTGCAGGGGCAGGACACCTCCCTTCCCCACAGTGTGTCCAGGCTGGTGTCCCACCCGATGGGTGCCGCGGTGGGGCTGCACCCAGCCAGCCGCCTGCAGCACCTGCCATTCACCTGATGTGTTCGATTGTACATCATCTGCATTAAAATTCACCCATCTCCAAGTTTTCACTTCCTTCAGCAGCGTATTTGACTAGGAAAGCTTCCATGTTTCACTAATTTTTTCTTCCTTTTTTTCCCTTGGTACGCTGGAGTTGGTCTTTTTCTCTGCTCTCTGTGCTACTGAATGACAGCTACAGCCCTCAATGCCTCTTCTGTAACCTGAAATGTATTTATACTTCTCTTTTGAAAAATGAAAAGAGAATACTCTGTGTGCCCTGTGTAAGACCAAAGTCCAACACAACTGAGGAAGAACAGAAGAATTATTAAACCCAAAAAGTTAAATTTCTGTCCAACCTTACAGTTATTTTTGAACATCTAAGGGAAACCCCCATAAGCACCTCCACAACCTATGTTCCCACAAAACTAAGCATTAGTCAAATCAGTAGCAGAGACTTGAATAGCATATATCCCTCCAAATGATGTTAGGAATCTGTCAGAAATTCATATAATTTAAAAATTTCTCAGTCTGAGCAGTTTGCTTCTGAAAATATTTGCCTTGGTGCCCTGGTCTGTCTGAGGACCAATCTGCGCAAACTTTAAACATGGCTTCCAGTCTGGTGGTACTCGTCACAGCAAGCATAAAAATACATAAATGGACAGAAATGAAAAAAAAAAAACAAAACCCAAGAGGCACAGTCCCATCACAAAATCCAAGCAGAATGAGAAAACAATGTTTTTCCAAACCCCAGGATACTACAGAAATCCAAAACAAGGACTTTAGGGGGAAAAAATATAGGTGTTACAAGAACTTGGGTGGGGGGTCAGGTTGTTTTTGTGTTTTTTTTTTTTTAAACCTTGCAAAGAAATCTGGCCTATTTATTAGTTCTGAAATACAAACCATGTTATCAACAATCTTAAGGAAATGGATTGATGTTAAGTGATACTTCAGCATCTGCCCCGTAGCAAAGCTACTGCACCATTACAGAAAGATAAGCAGAAAATCCTTCCTGCAAATAAAGGAGACCTCCCTGATATTCTATAAGGCATGCAGCTGATTTTTAAAAGCCACTGACATAACTTATGGGTCTGGAAAATTTCTGCTATACAGTAGCATGCAGCAACTCCTATAAAACGAGACTTATTAAAAAAGAACAATTCCTAATTAAGATAATTATCCTGAAATGTTGTTACATAAGCTGCAACTCATACTCTTTTTATTAATAATACAAATGAATCTCCAGATTGCATGAGCCTTGAACGGACGCCACGCACTGCCATGGGAAAAGCTGTTTGCCTGTTTCCCAAGATAAGCCTTTTCTAAATTTAATAAATCAAGTAGAGAAGAGACCCCCTTGTGAACATCAGAGGCAGAGATCTATTTCCATTTGGGGTAGCATTAACTGCCCGGAAAACATTTTTTCCTCCCAGAAATCAAGCTTTTTGGGCAATCGGGAAGGAGAAGGGTAACATCGAGCCCCTCGGAGGAGGCGGCGGTGGCAGGACAGCCCGGTGGGAAGGAGGGAGGCGACTTGCCGGGGTCCAACAACCGCCCCGGCAGCGGGCAGAGAGCCGAGCCCTCCCCTCCGCATCACGCACCGGCCACCGCCACCTTGGCCAGCGGGAGCCCGGGGCGGCGCGGAACCGCAGCGCGCCCGCAGGAGGCGCCGCCCGCCCCGCAACCGGGACCGGCCCCGGTACCGCAGCCCCGGGCGGGAGCGGCAGCGCAGCCCCGCACCGTGCCCCCC
>NW_015090842.1:10772271-10796060 GCF_001431845.1 Calidris pugnax | reverse complement strand
CTCCCCCGGCTGCTAACGGCACCCCCGGCAAAGGGGAAGGCAGCTAAACCCCCCAAATCAAACCCCAGCTTGCAATAGTCAATAAGATCCCTTACTTGCCAAATAAGGATTGGTTTTGCTTCTGACAAATTATGTGATACAAAAAGTAATAATTATCATATTATTATTAGTGATCACTGTTTGAGTGATGAGAACTGGAATGTGCTGAATTAAAACCACTAGGAAATGAATCTGCTGAGAAATCTAAGGCCACACTTGAGAAGCGCTGCCGCTTCAGGACATTACCCTGTGTCACTTCCACCCGCATCAGGGCGCTTTCTTGCCATAAAGAGGCCTCCTCATTCTTCAGCAGTTGTGAGAAATCTTATAGGTTTGTATTTGTTGTCTTCTTTCTGATTTCAGAGCTTTTAAAGTGTTGACAATCTTTCCATCAGCCGGTACCACACCAGACTAAGCTGCACCCCCCTGCAGACCCCCTGCTTCCCCACGCTTCTCATGGTGACTTCTGTGATTATGCAGGGGACCCATAGGTAAATCTTGGTTGTTTAATTTTGTTACCCACATTGTTTCTGCTATCATGCTTCTCCATTCAAAACAAAACAGTGGCTCTGAAATGCTTAAGTTCTCTCAATGTTACAGCTTTTTTACAAACTGCTGTGATTGCCATTATAAAACAGATAGAGCCAGCGTTCCCCTAAAACCATTTTAAGTCCTCAACAAAAGGCCGTGCATTTTAAAAGCAACATGGTTTGTCCATTATTATGATTTATTATTATTTGCATTACAGTAGTACCCAGAGGCCCCTGCCAGGGTTCCTTTGTGCGGGGCATTGTACAGAATACACAGCAACGCACTGATCTAAAAAACTTAAATTCAGCCTAAAAGGTTCCAGACCCATACTCTCTAGGCATTTCCTCACTCAATGTGTTCATCATTTTTATCATTCTAAGGGGCGTTTCCCAAACTGTAATAATTATTTTCACAGTAATACAGATTTAGAAGTTTCCCAGCGCCTCTACTTCCACTTCCAGGTACAACCTCCAATTAACACAGCAACAGGCTCAGAGGTCATCTGTGCCAAACTCACAGCCAGGTTTTAAAAAGTCCTTTGGATCCAAGGACATGCAAGGTAATTATCAGCATCAAGATGATATTAACTGGACGGCACCAAAGAAAATAATCAACCAAAGAAGCAAAGACCACCGTTGATTTTATGTGATTCTCTCTCCTTTGGCTGAAAAAACAAAGCCTAAAGCAGCTGCTCTAAATGGGAAAAAAATATTCAGACATACAGTAAACAAAAAAGCAATATGGCTACGGATGCACAATGCGAGTATGGAAACAAAGGAAAGGTGAAGAGATTGCATATATCACCCTTGAAAGCAAGAGTGAAAATAGCCTCTCCTATCTCTAAAAGCAGCTGGGGATGATTCGCAGTAGATTTTTCTGTAATAAAATTCCCCTACGTTTCTTTACTTGGAAAACTCAGTTTATAGGTCAGTTAACAAGTATTAAAACCGCAAGAGAACATGAAACGCACCACCTTTTCCTTTTGATCCTTTTCCCTTTTGGATGAAAGTTTTGAAGTTTGGAATATAAAATCCTTGAATTTTTGTTATGTTTTATGCCTCCACGAAGGCATTAAAACAAAAGTTTGTGGGCTGAAGAAATATCCCTTAACTAGTAGAGAATTAAAGCAAGCTGTCCCGCACCAGCACACCTGTTAGCCAGGTGTGCGGCTGCCCCAGCTCCCCAAATGGAACACCTCATTTACAAAACAAATCTGTCTAGAAAATTACCTGCCCCTCTTGATTGCGGCAAATGGTTTTCATCAACCTGCACTGAACTGTACTCTGTTCTCCCCAAATTTACAGCATTGGGTATAAGAGTCATTGTAGGAGGAAAAGGAATAGAAGCAATGTTTAAAAGCCATTAAATAAATAGAGGGTCCCCACTGAGAATGGTCAGTGCCTTGGGTGTCCATTCGTTAAGGTAGCGTCCCGCTGAGCACACTACATAACCCACCACCAAGCACAGAATTGGCTTGGCTTAAAGGTTTTAAAGGCCCTGTTCTCTTGCAGGATGCTTCGGTTTTGAAATCTATCAAAGGAATCTCAAAACAAATTACATGGTAAATTATTATCTCTGTTCTGGCCTCCTCTCTACACCCCACTGTTCAGCATGAATGACGATGGGAGAGCCGCTTGTGAAAGCCTGCAAGATAAGCAGATTACAGAATGTCAGGTGCCTCGGGCTACTCTAAATTTCACAGCCAAACTTCGCTGGCCGAATCAGTTCATCTCACTAATATGGGTCACAGGCTATTTCAATTAATGCACCTCTAATGACTAACATTTGTTCCTTAATGTGAAAGGAATAAATACAGAGATACACAAAGCAGCAATATAAAGCAAACTGCTCTCCCCTTGCTTCTCATCAGTATCACTGCATTTAGTTTCTCTAACCAACTAACAGAGATGGGGAAAAAAGGCTTGCAAGGAATATAGAATTTCTTTCAGAAAGAAAGAAACCTTTTATGTAGCTTTCCTATCATTACCAACGCATTTCTGGCAGCTTTCAGTGTCCTCTAGATCCCAGTGTACTGAATAACAAGACCTGATATGAAAACAGAATGCAGAAAACAAATTAGCATTTTGAAAATAAAAAGCATGGCTTTTAATCCTATTAAGATCATGGCTTCTTTTTTTTTTTTAAGTTCTCTGAAAGATATACTGATGTTTCCATTAACATAAATGCTGAAATCAGCATTTCCTTTGAAAGAAGTTGTTAATATTTGGAAATGGTAGGATTTCCAATCCTAGATTTGATTGTTATTCTATGCTACCCTGCAAGTGCCAAGGTCATGGGGAGATTCACCTGCACACTGAGCTAAATGAATGCACTCGGCCACAATACATGTATAATTTAACATTCTCCTCTCAAGTACCACCATGCATTCCTAAAAATATTTTATTACAATAACAAATTGGTTTCAAAATCATGCATTATGTATTCTGAAATTAGGTCTGCCAATGAAACCTGTATATACAAACATACAAGCAACCATGCAGGACAGCGTGAACACAGAAATTATAGGTTCTAGAGGAGCTGAAAGGAACAATTAATTCTTCCTGTAACTCCAAAAAGTCCGTTTTTATTACTTTAATCTGCACAGTTAAAAAGAACAAAACAATCAATTGCTGTGAAATGTATTTAGAAATCAAATAGCCTGTCTTTTTCTAGGTGTCTTTATAGAAAGAAAATGTTTAACTGCAAAGTGCACAGTATATTAAAACATACATCTGGGAGTTCATTTCTCAAGGGTAGGGTTGGGAAAAATAATACAAAGCTTCTCAAATATTTAAAAGAGTATTAGTTACATTTCAAAACTTTACCATTATAATATTTTAAATGCTTTTTTTTTCTTCAGATTAAGCTCCTCCAAGTATTTAAGATTAATTTATCAAAAATTTCCTGGTAAATTCCTGATAAATAAAACTAATCCTTTGCTATTTCTTTTTTAGTTAGCCAAAGAGTTAAAAATTTCATAATATTTCTGAATTTTCAGTAGCAAATGCTGTAACGTTAATGCACTTTCATGATAGATGGTTGTTTCTGATTTGCAAGTTTCATTTTAAGTTAAATATACATTGATAAAGCATCCTTTTACAGCCCAAATATTCTTTTTTCTCATGCAAAATAAGCATGTTTCTTGGTCAATGACATTTTGTTAAAATGGACTTGAGGTAGCTATTTATGAATAATTAAGATTAAAATGTTTCTGTGATTCCCTCAATGCTTTTTTATTTTAAAACATTTATATCATGTCAAAATGGACTTATTCTTCCAAAGGTAACTTTCCATTAAAATAATGGAGAAAATGACATTTCTAATTTTGATAATAGCCCCGAGTTCTTAACTAAAGTCAAAGCCTTCTGCTGCGGAAGCATGACATTTTTTAGGATTGATACCATTATGTGAATTCTTTGTAATGGTGCTAAAATACTCCACCTGAAGTATTTAAAACATGACAAATAAGATCAACTAAATTTCCATTTTAAAACAGCAGCCCTGAATAAACCTTTATTTGGGACTATGTATTTCACTCTGTTAAAACTATTTGCTTTCCTGTTATTTATGGTAAAAAAAAGAGTCTGGCAAATATTACTATTACTTAGACTTCGTTCAATTTTAAACTTTAGGAAATGTTCTCAAGAATAGCTTGCAAATGTATGTTCAGACTGAACATTTGTTATTTCATTTTTATTCCAAAAAGCAAAAATGCAAAATATTCTAAAAGACTGTGTTTTGCAATAGGAAAGCCAGATTAGATTGAAGACTTTACATTTCTAAATATTTTAATTCAGTAAATATTGCATAAAATTAGAACCTTTACACTCTCTTTTTTGAATACAAGTGCAAATGTTGCACTCAGAAACTGTTTCTCTGTAATTTCGTTTAGATGTTCTGATATGACTAGACATACAGCTTTTTCAGTAGCGAGATTATGAGAAATAATTATCTCTAATCTAATCAGTAGTATCTGAAAATGGTAAATGTTAGCAGCTTAATTTGTGATTTCTTAAAAAGCCTTTTGTATTACTGTTTAGACTGACACATTGAAGCTTCGCTTTTAAAGCAATAATTAAGAAATTGTTGACAGAAATTAAATGTCACTGACAATTTTAAACAATTGTAAATGTTCTTCCCCCTTTCTTTCCTGAGGTTGAGCCTGACAAAAAGGGAAATCTAAACTACCATTAGACAGGGGAACACGAGTTTCCGGAATGTTGTAGGGTTTTTTTTTTTTCAGTAAAGGGATGTGATTCATATAAGTAATAAGCAAACCCCACGCTATGGATTTTTAAATGCCCTGGCTTGTAATCCAGAGGTTAAATGATTAAACCCATTCCTGCACTTTTCAGTTTAGCTGCAGATATGTTTCCCTGAATTTAGCTGTGGGCAATTTCAAGCTGAATAGGAACTGCTCTTTTATTTGTTATTAAAGTCCGTTCCTATATTTCAAAACTGTTTGTTACACATATCTGAACCCATACATGTATTAAGAAAATATACTTAAATAAATACATTATAAAAACTGGATAAAAAACACTCGGTGTTCATTTTTGCATGGCAAATTACTTAACGAAAATTATAAATGGCAATACATTAATTCATTAAATACAACCGTTATCTTTCTTGTGCAAATTCAAATACAAAACAAAACAAAAATATTTTCCAAATACTGCACGTAAGCCTTAAAAAACCAAGGAACTTCAAAGGCAGAGGCTGGGGGTGCCTGAGCTCAGGGTAACAAGATGAACACAAGCAAATGCTTCCTGATGAGATGCAGCCAAGTGGTCAGTGACGGTGAATGCGTCTCAGCCAGAAGCAGAAGCTCCGGATTTGGAGGAGCCCTTTCAAAATGACACTTACATAAGAATATATACACGTGGGAAGTTTAAAAAGCACGTAGGAGATAACAGATATATTAAATCTTTCCTTCCTGACTGCTAATTATTCCTCATGAAAAAGACAGGGGTGTCTGGACAGGAATATCCTAATAGTGCACTGTTGCACCCTTCACTGTGAAGGTTTTGTTATTTTGAATTCACTAATTTAAGTTAAAAGACAGCGGATACTGCAGCAGCTCACAAACCCTCTGTACAGCTTTCTGGCTGGCAAGGAAAAAAAATCTGAAAGCTAAAATGGAAGAAGGTTCCTACATATTTTTCCTATTCAGGATCCTGCAACTGGCTGGTGAGCTGCACGACACTGAAAAAACATGCAGGCTCCTAACAGGATTAAAGGCAGAGGAAGAACACACAAATCAAAAGCACACCAGTGTTTTTCAGTACAGTTTTGTTTTGTTCACGAAATAACGCCACCCGATAGGATTTAATGCTGTAAACACAAAGAGCGTGTGCTGAGCCCTAAGTTGAGGGAGCTGTCAGCGGGGGGAAGGCAGGGGAAGGGGCTGGCAGGGGGCCACGGCCCTGCCACCGCCGCGGGGACTGTCCCCTCTGCCGTGGGTCTGGCGGCGAAACCCGGCCCAGAGGTCGACACGTAACATGGGAATCAGTTTTTAGTGCGAACATTACTTTTTGTGTTGGATACACTCGCAAGTTCCTCCTTTAAATTAGCTTTCTGCTACATGCAGATATATTAATTAATTATGCCTTCGGGGTGCTGGAAGTAATCTGACCGATGTTTGTGATTTTAACGGAAAAGTTACAAACCCCGAGAACTTAATTTTACCATCATTATTAGAAACTCAGTCCCATGGGAGGTTTTGCCAGCCAGAGACTCTCCAAGCTGGCTTATTTCACATCACCAGCTTGTATGACAAAGGGTTTCCTCAAGCTGTCCTAAAATCCATGACTGCATTTTTCTGCAACATGATGTCACGGGGCAGAGAGTTTCACCTGAATAGTGGTGAACTTACACCAGTCAGAAGCCAAATCCACTTCCCCTGCAACAAAGCTACAGTAACACACCCACAAATAAGCTGCTGAATCATTTTCAGGATGAGACGGTTCACAGAATGACACATAGCCAGCAGCACGAGCACAGCATCTTGCACACACGTACACGCTCCATCATGGAAACACCCACATTTGACCAAAAGGAAATCAGATTAAGAACCCCACACCAAGGAAAAAATACCCAATATACATCCGCGACATTCCGCATAAGATTTTGGCTTTCACTGTGGGCCACACAAGACAGTCTGGCCAAGGATGTCCCTTCAGCCCACAGAAGTCTGATCAGCGGGGTGGGTGCCACGCAGCCGGCCGTGTCCCCCGCACTGTGCCCAGGACACCGCCGGCAGGCTCCTGGCCGTGCCCACGGCACCAAGGAAGCTGAGGGAAGGCTGCACAGGCTGTGACAGAGAGGATGGAAGCTTGTCTGATAGTTTTAGGAAACCTTCTGTTGGTAGCCGTTGTCCCCAAGCTGAATCCAGACTAAGAATAATTTCGGTTTGGGGGTCTTAAGAGTAGTAGGAAGGTACAATTCTATGCACAAGGCTAACTACCCCAAGAACATTACCAGAAATAATACCAAATAGCACTTTCATAGGCAGAGCTCAAAAATAAAGTAAAATTTAAAAAGCAAATCCATTGATACCAATCTGTTTTTTGTAGCAGGATGTGAAAATAAGTAAAACCTGATTTAAAGCGTGTTCTCAAGACATAAGACACATTAAGATAACACTGTGACAATTTGATAGCTGAAGAAGTTACAGGAAGACGATGTCCATAAAAAGAAGGCTTCACCCTGTGTTCAAAGCACAGTTGTTTTTAATTCCCATGAAAAGTAAATTATACCTTTTCCTTCTCCCTCTCATTTCTGCCTTACCTCCCCCATTCTCTACCACTAGAAAACAATTATTTTGTTTAATTAAGCTTAGCAGATCATCATACTTTAATTTTTATTCAGTTATATGATTTTTGTCAAAGTTTTCTTTCCATAGATGTTGTTCTTCCAGCAAGCAAAACAGGAAAGTGAGATGTAGTATTTGCTCACTAACAATAATGAGGAAGCAGAAAGGTTTCTTGTTATAGAGCATTTTTACACAAAGTTACACAATGACATTTATGGAAAACTAAACCCAGAAGCAGATGAAGTCCCTTCCTGTCAAACTGAAAGAGGCGCAGAAATTGTCTGTCGTTTGATACAATTTTTATCTCCAGATCATCTCTGGAAACTTCTTTCTCAGGATATTAGTTGAGCAAAGTTTCCTTCCCTCTTTTCATTTCAGAATCACTAGCTCTTGTGTTTGATGTGGTTTGGGTGAAATGTCAGGCAATTATGGTGATGCACTCGCTTTTCTATTACCCTCTCTCTTCCCTTGATGGCTTTTAAAAACACCCGTCCCCCTCTCTCCTGCCCTGCCCTTGTGTGAGCAGGAGAATCACCCCTGGCCCAGGTGAAGGGAGGGCAGCCCCAGCCATATCTCCTGCTCCAAAGAGACACTGTGGCCACAGTAAATCCAAAGTGCAGTAATTCTGAAAATGATCACATGCATTTTAAATAGCAATTTAGAGTGATTCTGCTACACATCCCTCGGTAAGGCCTACACCAAATTACTGTTTTTATGCTTATTGGGGCTGATTCATTACATACCACACAGTCCATAGGAACAAGCCATTTTTCAGTGTAACAGGTTTACAGTAAACTTAGATTATAGTTTTATAAATCCTTAGGATGAAACCCCCATATATCCCATACGCGCAGAAAGGGACACATTGCCCACAGTGTCCTTTATAAGGAATAGCTACTCTTTGGTTTTCCCCCCTTCTTAAACAGTACAGTTAAAGAGCTTTTTTTCTGTCAAACTATTGGCATGTGATTGCCACTACATCTTCCTTTATCCTCTTTAGTGTATTTATTTAGTCCCCTGAGGTCCTTTCCTCTTCTAAAAAGGAAGGCCTAAGAGACTTGATAGATGTTATTGCTATTGTCCAGGAGAATCTATGAGCTAGCAGACAGATGGTCCTGCAAGTTGTGATCTCCATCATCTCTGAGCCTGGAACCCAGATACCCCGTTTCCTATGGCCAAGACGCAGGACAGCAGAGCTGGAGAAGAAGGAAAACACTAATCTAGCCTGAAAAGAATATTTTTAGATTGAATGAAATACACCACCCACAAAGACAGAGAGAGCAAGACCTTGGGAAACCATGGGACTTCTTTCTTTCTTTTTTTTCCTCTGTTTTAAAGGAAAACACTGTTTTCTCTTGACGTTGTTAAAAAACAATTCCCATTTAAACAGTGACAGGCAGGACTCTGTAATCTGTACATACAATTTAATCCTTTAAAGAATCAGCAGAACCCACATCAATCAAGCCTTCATCAACTTGTAAAAACAATATTTTGATTCAATCAGATTCAAAGCCCCGAAATTCCCAACTAATTAATGCAGGGTCACTCAGAGGCTGTGAAGCAATGGCTAGCAGAGTGGTCAAATATTTACCCCTCAACACAGTAGACATTAGGACAACCAAAGGACCTGAAGAGTGGGCAAGAATAGATAATGCGACTCTCACTGCAGCAGGTTTCATTCACTAGAAGTATTTGGATAAAGAATTATTACAAAGGACAGAAAAAAAGAAACTGAAGCCTCTGCCGTGAGCAGCATTCTCACATCCCGCTCAAGGGCTGTTAAATGGTCAGTGACCCAGGCAACATCCTTCTCATTTTTTGGTTTTTAACATGCATGTCTCCAGACAGTTGAGTTGTTTTGGTTATAGTCCTTCCTTATAACATTCACAATAAATTACATTATAAGAATGTAGACAGCAAAAGATTACTGAAGAGTCCAAACCACTAAGACCTTCTGGCCTGCTTTGTATTCCTAGAAATGAGCCTTGAATTCAGCTTTTTCCTTGAAATATTCTTAAAATATATATAAAATATATTCAGTATATTCTATGCACAGAGGAAATTTTCACAGCATGCTGGGGGTGCCTGTGTGTACTGCAGACACGCGTCTGCCGAGCCCGACGTCTCAAGGTGATTCTTTGGAGTTCATTTGATGCAGCTTTAAACTCTGCCTTACGAAAAAAAAATATCTTTTGTATGTTCCACTCCAAAGCTAAAATCTCACTGATTCTTTTACAATGCATTTGTTAACAGTCGTAACTTGTTAATGCATAATATATAATCATATCTATATATGTACATGGGGCCTATACGCAGCTGAGTGCATTCTTTGACCTCACGTGTCTATGTGTAAAGACATCCAATATACACCTACTGTGTATGTGTGTGACAGAAGTGGAAAAACTGGATGTCAGAGAAAAATAAGAATACATCTGGAGTGCTGGTCTCCATGACATCTGACCACTGGAAAAACAGATCTTTCTTGAGAGAGGTAGTTTTACATTTCTTGGCAGAGAGAGGTTCTAGAAATGCTCCACCCACCCACACCCATTTATCCTTTGCTAATGGCAGCTTCATTTAAAATACTTTCTGTCCTAGACCATATCATATCTTTCCAGGACACAGCCACTGCAACAGATACTCCAAAGACATATACAAGGAAGTGACTTGCTGCAAAAAGCAATGGAGCAGTTGTCACTTCTCCTTTCAAGATTCCTTTTGGGTTATTGTGCTTTTTTCATATTTATGTATTTTTGCATTTGCACTGTAGAGCTACACAAGGGATAAAAATGGAATGTATTTTGCATTATGTTGCTATGACTTTTGCTTCTGTGCTCAAATTAATCTTACTGCAGTATGTACTTTGGACAGATAGACTTTAAATTAATGATTATGCAATTAATATGTGCTCTTCCTTCCACAATAAAGTTTTCAAAAAAGTTTAAGACCAACCATTTAATAATTCACAATTTTTACATTGCCTGCGTTTTGAGACAGCTTGAGAAGAAATTATACACCCAGAGGGATTTCTAAAAAGCCATTTTGTAGAACCCATGCTGATGGTATTTCACTGGAAAAACCATCAGTGCCTGGTTACACCAAAGTGTATTTTAGAAGGATGTCCTCTCCCAGACTACTGTAATAGTGGTAATAATAGTGAAAAAAAAAAAATCTATTTCGAGAAATCATCACTAATCTTTTCCTAATCTTACTCTCATCTGCGTAGGAAAGACCAGACAAATAACCCAGGGTTGAAGGAGTAATTCTCTGTTTCCAGACGCGTGTCTTACAATGGAGAGACAAAAATTATCACACCTACTTAAAATGTTAGGTGTAAAAACCTGGATTAAAGCATCTCCTCTTTAATTTACATTATTACTACTACTCAGCATCATAAAACAATATATGAAATCCTATTCACTTTCACCAACTACTGATTTCCTTGTATTTTTGCACTTCTCAAACCACCGGCAAAGAAGTTGGCTTGGTTGATTTTGAGACAGTTTCACATTCTGACTCCAAGCACTAATACAGGCCTGAAGTGTGGGTGATCCTAAAATTATTCAAACCTTAAAAATTGCAACCAAATATGTCATTTTTGCACTGGGTTGACCTTTTCAGCAGACAGGTCATTCTGAAACATAAAAGGAAAAAGAAACAGAGCCACCTGCTCCATACTAGGAACTGGGGCTGTGTGTGCTACGTTGGGATTGCTAAAAGAATGTATAAATGAATTCACTGCTACAAAACTGCATTATTTCCATTTCTCTCTATTCTCCACCTGGAAAAAATGCAAACTACTCAAGTTACTACAGACTGAGAAATTGTGGGATAGAAGCAGGATCCCTTTTATTTTTTAAGGAAGAACAAATATACTGTGGAATACCTTCTACTCCCAGCAGTTGCACTGACTGGTATGTTCAGGCTGAAGGGTCAGGCCGTAAGGCAGGGTAGAGCTTTGATTCCCTGTCCCACGTTACAGGTTATGTGGCTGGCAGGAATTTTCAGAGGAGATGCTGCAACTCCAAATTCAGTTGTTGACAGGCAAGCATGAGATGAATATTCTTTCCATACATCCGTCTTTATAATTTACATTCCACAGGTTTCCATTCCGTCAGGCATTTGAATAAGAAAATTACAAAATATTTTCAAAATCCCAATGCCATTGAGGAAAGGTAAGAAACTAACCAAAACCATCTGAAGAATTTCCCATACAACAATGGAGACCTTCCTTTCTTCTCCTTAAAGGAAAAAGCATTGATCAACATGGTTAACCCCATTCCCATGTTACTGACTTATATTTATTTGGACAAAGAACAGATACACATACTGATGAATAGAAACTTGATGGAGGGACAGAAATATAAATTCTTTCATCTGCTGGTACCCACAACATACACCCACCTACAAAACCATTCAGGTCTCTGGAAAAGCTCTGGACACAAAGCATTACCATGCACGGGGTTACTTTGAAACAGCTTATAAAATGTCTGGAATATTGTATATATTTTTCTTTTATCATTCTTCTCTTTGGATTTCACTTAGGTTCACTTTTGCTATCAGACTGAGGGTGATAAATTGAAGACGAAAAAGTGCAAATTTCTCCATGTCTTTTAAAAAGCACTTGAATAAATACTGTCCATGCAGCCAAGTGTGTCCTGCATTTGAATAGGTGCAAAGTAGTAGGGATGTCACCAGAAGGAAACATCTGCCCTGCAGCTCTTACCACCAATGCAGTCAATATATTAAAAAAATGATTTATATTAGCAAATTTTCCTGTTGAAATTAATGGCTCTTTTTGAAAGCGTTACTGTTTCAGTTTCACCTTAGATATTGATCTAGCATCTAATCCATAATTGTTTGTAAATATGCATTTTTGAGGAATTATTCTTATATACATCCAAAGATCTTTCTTTTTCTTGGTAGCATTCCTTCAGTAATTCTGTGAACCAACATGAACTGCTCCATGAGGTGGTGCAGTGGATGGTAGTGCAGCTTTAAAATAAAACAGAAAAACAAACTTTAACAATAAATCATCAATAAATGTACTAAGTGCCCTGGGCATTAACAGAAATACTACCTCACAGACAGAAGTTCCATCTTCTAACACTTGTGCCACTGGTATTTCAATGTAGTAGGGAACAGAAATAAAGGAAGTCTGAAATCTCTGCTGGTAAAATATATTCCCAGGAAGAAAAGCTTTTTCCATCATATTTCAATGCAAAGTGTGCCCCCTAATATCAAATTCTCCCCATTCTTTTCTTTCTGAGAGCTTCTCCAGAAGAACAGAATGACTGATATTGTATCAAAAAAAATCTCTCATCATGGTATGTCTGAATTGTATCAGCTCCTGGTCTTTCCAGCCCCATTGTACAGCAGTCTGTGTCCCATCTCAGCCACCAAAAGTGTCACCAAGCTTTGGATCTCCCCAGTTACTCTGTTTTCTCCCTCTGGATCCTGCAGGTCACTAAATCTGTCACCATGCCTTATATTTGGACACGAAGACATTATACTGATGTCTTCCCCTAGTCAGAAGAGGTGTCACCTTGTGCTTGTACCTATGGTCAGTATTTGTATCACCTTGCCTTGTGCCACTGCTACTACACTTGTCACCTGCCCTCTAAGATTGTCCTTGTACATCTCCACACAGCTTATGTCTCTACTCATTGCATCTCTCACTTCATCCTGCCTCTACAATCAGCATTTCACTTCATCTTTACTCTCAGTGACATCCATCATGGGTTTAGTATCAGAAATTCTTCTGGAAATTAATTTTTGTCTCACTGTCTAAAAAAACTGGTTGGTTTTTTTTTCCCTTCCCCCACAGAATTAAAGAGCTTAAATAGAAGAGCAAGATAGGCGCATGCCAAGACCGAGTAACTGTCATTGCTATATGGGCTAGCTCATTTTTCTCTTTATGATCCTTGCTATATATCTAAAACTAGACTGTAAGCTCTCTGAAGTAGGCTTGGCTTTTCTATATGCTCCAGTAAAACAAATTACATAATAAAAATAACTGATGTTTGAAATGTAATTGGTCACTAGAATTTGCAAATCAGTAAGATAAAACTAGAACAGCTCTGTAAATCAGTAGGTGATGAATTGTCCCGGAGTAAAATAAGCTGAGCAGTCCCTGTCAGTATGTCACACACTACGTATATTTACAGTTCAGAGGCACTCTGCCTTCTTAGCACAATTTGCAGATTTCTGATTCTAATCTCCAAAAGCAAAAGACTCCGCATGGAACAACAGATGGATTATCAGCACAGGGTGTCTAGGAAGGGCTCACACCCCTGCTCGGAGGTTTACATTTGATTTCTCTATTGTATGGTCATCTTTGAAAGAATCGATATACAAAATTAATTCCTAGTTCTCAACATTACCTTTTCAGTTGCAGCTAAAAAAAATAATTTGTTGTTCAAAGCAAATAAGAAACAAGCTAAATACAACAACTGCCATGACTGAAATTTGAAAACAAAGTCAAATAACCGCAGTAAAATAATCCCCCAAAACCAAAAAAATAAAACTCATGTAAAAAAATAACCTTTATTCTACTTTAGTAAACCCTTCATTAAATATGAGGTTTAAAGGTTTCATAGTATGCCAGCTGTCTGTGACACTTTTGGTTACAAGGTGCTGACAATTCCATAACCTAAAAGACTGGACAGAAACGGCTCTGCACAGGCCTTTCAGACATAGAGATGCACCTTCCTTTTTTGTGTCCCTTCCACCCAAGTGCAGTCAGGTTTTTCAGCCAGAGTGCAGTGTTGAATACAGGGACATGAAGAGATTATTGCCCAACTCATAACTCGCCTCTTTCACACCAATTAGTTAAGACCCACTTCAGTGGTCTATGAACGTGGTCTTTTGATCACCATTAGTCCACGTGGTCAAACAATTGTTTCAATGTTAAGAAGTAATTTTAATAATGTTTTTAATTAAACACATGGTGATAGCGCTTGCAGTGGTCTGTGAAAAATACTGAAAGACAACCATGGTACAGAGTCCAAAACCCCTGTGCCAGTAACCTGTCCCAAAATGCATAGGGGCAGCAGCACAGGCAGGGAACGCCATCTCCACCAGGTAAAACAAACACCTAACTCAGCAGAGTGACCATCCGCCACACCACCACCACCACCAAAGCTATTAAGAAGGCTTGTGCTCATCAGATTAGGAAATCCAAACATTCAAGCTATTTTTACCTGTATTTGGAGACTCACTAAGAAATTACAAATCCCATTTGATTTTGGGAATGGGAGCCTAGAGCCATCACCAAAAAGGCTGGTGAGCCTTCTGGCTACAGCTGCATCCACCTACAGCTGGGTGGACAAACTGCTTTCTGTGCCTTGGTTCTCCAGTAAATAAACTTCGATTTCATAATACTTAATCCCCCTACAAAGCACTCTAAGACCTAGAACTGAAGATTATTATGAAAAATTACATTAGACAGTAGTTAAAAGCAGTTTAAAATCGTGCTTCCAAGTATTCTCTTTTTCCTTTTTTCGTGGTATTGGGCAAATTACTTAACCTATTTCTTGCTGCCTTCTGCATCTATTCTTAGTAATAATGATAAAAGTTTAGATCTATATTTAAACATATATGAAGAATTTTCATAACTTCCCTGTAAAATGCTTTGAAGAGGTCAAAGGGTCACTATTTTCAGTGATCATTGGAGTGGCTTTTTAGTTTCTGAAACATTTGATTTTTACCCTTGGCTACTGGAACAAGTGCTTTTGCTGCGTCTGCCCAGAGCCAGCTCAGTGGAATCTCAAGGCATTGCCTGGGATTCTCTTTGTAGGATGGCAACTGGTGGTGTCACAGGTCAAGACTCTTCAACACGTTGACGATGCTTAAATTCAGAGATGGTTATTTTAAGCTTTAATTAACACAGGGGCAGTTTTACCATGGAATCTAACTTTGCTGTATTGGACGTAGGGGTGTCAAAATTATTTGTGTAATAATGACAGTAGCATCAAAAACATTCACTGTTCAGTATTCAGTATTCACTGTGCAGTATACAGAAAAACAGTGTTTTGGATTTGTGACTGGAGTTCTTCCTTTGAATGCGTTATTTTGGATACCTCTGGTGTATACCAACATACACATCGTCGTTGCACTCAAAGAGAGGCTTCAAACTGTTTGGTTGTTCTTCACATTTGTCCAAGTGAGTTCTTCAGCTTCTCTTTCATGCTTTTCAACATAGGCTTTGAACAAACATATACACAACTGTTCTCAGGCCATGTTTTAGAGAGATCAGCAAAACTCTTTACACTAATTATTCTAACACAAATTAAAATTAACCAACAAATGCAACCAAACCATTCTTTGTCCTTACTCAACAACAAAGCCCCCTGTCCCCTGCTGTGATCTTTATGGATAGAAATGAACAGAAAGCATTCTATTTTGCTCTAGAAATCCCTATCAACCTATAGCGAGGAAGGCAAAAGGACAGATCACTAATATCAACTTCTATCCAACCTCAAGGCCATCAGAACCTTGAAAGCAGCATGGAAACTAGATGCAGACTTGCTCTCTCAGCCTGAAGGCACACAGGAGGCACATGCCTGGAAGAACCCAGCTCGCAGGTTCTTCCAGAACTTTAAGCACTATAGGTTACTCTGTGCCATTACTGCTCTCTGTGAAGACAGACATAAAGGATGCTGCAGTGAAGAAATCAACATTTCACACTGCTTTCAGTGTGTTAACGTGCAGCCCATGGTCTTCCATGGAGCTAAAAAGAAACTATCTCCCTTTACATCTCATCTGCATCACTTTCTTACTCATCAAAGTGAGTGAGAAGTCTATAAAGGATTAATTAAGACAAAAGGTGTTAAATAGAACATCATCATCTTCAACAATCAAGGATTATATCTCAGTGTTTTGCAACAGTCGTAGAAGGTACAGATTCACGTAGTGGGGAGAGGAAGAAACGGAGGGAGGATGCAACATTAAGGTGGCTTTAGCCACCTCAGCACAGTGAATGGCCTCGTGTGGCTCTCATCACGCAGGAGCACTCCCTCCCTTACCTTCTGCTCAGTTCCACTGCCAACCGGACTTACTGCCTCTTAGACAATTTTTGATTAAGATTAGATACATTATTTGTTTCATGTATCTATGTCTATATCTGAAATGGAGAAAAATAAGTATTTTCTCCAGTAAGCTGTCAACCCAACTACCATACAAAGACCCAAAACTCTAATCCTATCTACATTACTGTCTACTGTGCAAAGAAAAGCGAGCCCGTTTCCAAGATGCTTATTTACCTAATAGACTATAAAAGGTATCGAGGGAGTCATTCCATTCAATTGGGTCAATCTTACGTATGTAAATATGTATTTAAATTTGGTAAATATGTACAGTATTTAGAGCATGTGGAGAATGATTCTTCTGTGGAATGGGGCACCTCTTTCAAAAAGGTTTACACTACTCCAGGTAAATTAAACTCCTTTACACACCAATAATGAAAGCTGAAATCTGTTGGAAAAGAGATGCCCTCTTTTGTTAACCGATGTGAGTAAACATTGCTGAGCTTTGCAGCATTTTAATTGCAGTTATTAATTAAACGTATTTCAATAAGATTAACTTAGTGGATTTGATATAATATCTAATTTTAAGGGTAGAAATAAACATTCCGTTTCACATGGGAAATGATTAATTCATGAAAACAATTTCATTATTTAAGGACTGTATATATACATATATATATATATGTTTGCCTACATGCAAGAACCCCAACTATGGAAAAAAGCATTACATACATGTGCATGTGTTCCTTTTCCCTGCCCTTAAAATGCAAAAAATTCCTAAAACTATAATTCCTGGTAACAGTTCATCCACGGGAAAAAACAAAATCTTGGTACCTTCAGCTTTCTAGCTGGAATACTTCACAGGAGAATGAATCTGTTGATACTAAATTACTATTCCCACTGCTCTAAACCCCTGAATTTATTGTGCAACTAGGCTAAGCAGACCTTTGTTAAAGAAATAGTTTTATTAAACAGTTCTCCCAGTAAAAACATCAGACTGTTTGACGCACACTTGTTAGAACTCTTAACAGAACAGTTCTGAAATAAATATATTTTTGAGGTACTTATGTCAGTACGCATTTTTGTAGGAGAAGCTCTTCCACCATCCAACAGCTTATTAAGGAATAATGGAAGGTGGAGGGGGACACACAGGAAATCAGCATATTTCAAGGCTTAGAGTAAGGAGGTTTTCAGCCACAGCAAAAGCTCTGGAGGTTTCATTTAACAGAAAATTCCTCTCTAGTCCAAGTTCACACCTCGCATAGTCAGTATCAAAGTGCTATGCAATGAGAAACACATTAGACTACACTTATTTATATTACACCCTAAACAGCCAGTCTAAATAATTTAGGATTTCTACAGCTTAAAGGGGAAAAAACAAAAAACAAAACAGTTACCATTTTTAAAGTCTGAAAGTGCGTGCTCTTGGGCCTCCTAGAGACACCAGCGTCCCTTGGATGAATGACACGGTATGTGTAAGAAACTACAAAACCTTTCAATTGCCCTAATACTTGAAGTTGCTTTGGGGGGAGGCAAGCAAGGGAGGAAGGGAAAACATTTTGGCTCTTGGCTCAACTTTCCTTTGTAAAAAAATACAAAAAAAGATAAAATTGAGGCTTGCACACAGATCAGTGGTAACCAGAAAGTCAAGAATTTGGCGGGTGCTCGGAGCCCTGCAGTCCCTGTGCAGGCACCATGTGGTGCATGCGAGGGCAGGAGCCACTTGCCCACACAGAGGCTGATGGTGGCCAAAACAGGGGCTCTGCAGGTGGCAGAGTGGCCACCCCAAATTGTGTGTTACCCCTGCTAGAACAATGCTTCTGCATGCTGTTTATGAAGACCTACTCATTTCATCAAATTTATGAACATGTAAATGTCATTTCATAATTTCTCATTCTAAAAAAAGAAAGCACTATGCCAGAAACATCTACCCTTTTTGGAATTTCCAGATAAACATACATATATACATAAATACTGTGTATTATATATACACAGTAATATATGTACATCCTCATTCATTGATAAAAGGAAGTATTTAAAAACATGTAAAAACCAAACAGCATGTTTACATTTTATTAAAGGTAAACAGTGCTGATACATTTCTAAATATTGTAATTGAAATATTTTTATTTCTTGTCTTCAAATAGGCTTGTGAAAACTAATTAACAGTGTAACCTGGATTTCCATATGCCTGAACCAACCAACCATATTCCTGTTAATATTCAAGTAAGTTAACAGCAGATGTAAGGAAGCATTGGGAAGGTTAGATAGTCCATGTGAATTACAGAATGGACATAAAAACTGAAACTGTCCAAAAGCATGAATAATTTTCTTATAAATACCCTTTTTCTTTTAATATAACAATGCATAACATACTGATCATAGCAAAACCTGGAAAGGATTGCAGAACTTTTTTCTAGGTTCTTGTGCTAATTGTGACTTTCTCCTAAGCAAACTGAGAAGCAGCTCAGGAGAAACCCATTCTCTATCTGATGTCTGCTGCTGTGGATTCAGGAGGTCCAGATGATACAGGAAGCAGCAGCTGAACTTTCCTACAACACATATTGGCTCTTTGTCCCTCTGAGGTAATTATTCTTGGTAAGTGTGCTTCTGCAAGAACCAATGTACTGGAGTATATTTGGGTCTAGGTCCAGCTCTTGTGCATGGACCCCATGTTTACTGAGCTTGTGTGAGCACTACTGCTTATTTCATTTCATAGGACCGTGCTATGTCAGTGTGGAGAGAATGTGGGTCGCCTAAGATTAGTATCATAATAAAATCAGCTTCTGCAATCAGTCCCGACACCTTCAGCTGACTGCTGTTTTCCATTAAAATCTTCTCTTAGATCAAGTTATACAATGAAATTCAGCTTTCTGCTGCCTCCATTTCCAACAGATTATAATGAACAACATCTTAACGTTTGCATAATACCTTTAGTAGTGTGTCAGAAAAGAATAAAGTACTCTTTCTAACAAAAGTCTGGTTAGACTAGAAGACACGGGGAAATCAAGTAAAAAAAATATCTTATGAACTAGCATTGAATTTCAACATTCTACTTGCTTATCATATAGTATAAATAATTCACACTTGAAAATCTTATTTTCAGAAATGTTTACTGACACAGCAAAAATCCGTGTGAGAGGTTACTGACATGGCATGTAAATGCACACCTAAAAAGACTAGAGTGATCACGAAAAGGATGAGAAAAGAATTAATCTAAGGAGAATATCAGCTAAGAAAATATATCGTCCCAAATAAACTACCTGGCAATTAACAGGTCAGGTACCAGAGTTTCCTTCATTCAGATCTGTCCCATGGTAGACTGCTGTAGTATAGACTACTTCTGTTTCCACTCTTTGATCTAGTTTATATTTTGATTTGAAAGATACGAAGTGAAAATTACTAAGAAAAATCTACCAGGTTAGGGAAACACTTTTTTTTTTTTTCCCCCATGTCTTTTTACTTTATGATATTGAAATGAGCTTTGCTGCTTTGAAAACGTTAGATAATCCAACATCCTGGAGAAGGACTGAACAAAGCGGGATGAGGCAGGGCTGTGGGATGCTGGATGCCTGGAACAGTGCTCTGGGAGGGAGGACCGAGGGGGCGGCTGGGGCCAGGAACAGCAGAAGCTGCTGCAGTGGGGTCTGCACACAAAGCCATGTGAGACCCACAGCTGGAAATACTAACGGCAGCCGCAGTGTGTATTTGTCACTTGCATTAACCAGCTCGTTCTTTCATGAAACAAAAAAAATCCCCAGTTAAAGATCTAAAGAAACTAATTTCTCTGACTCTCCTTGGGTAAAAGAAACCTAACAACAAGCCTAATTATATAAAAAAAGTTAAATCCGTTCTGTTCATTCTGTTTAGTTTTGCCTGCTGAAATGGCTGTTCTAGTGCACAAATGTTAAAAACTAAGTTTCTGAAATGGAACGGCGTTATCTCAGAGCTCTCTCCCAACTATACACTCAAACAAGGGACTTTTGCTGGAATGCTCAGCCAAAATGGGAAGACGAGTAACCAAAGGACATGAGGAGGCTGTGATGGCAGAGGGTGGTGGTGAGGTGGGGTGTTCTGGTAGAAAACCACAAACAATCATAAAATCCAAAAGACTGTACCTACAATGCTGCACTAGAACTGAGAGACAGTCAAGCCAGAGCCAAACTAGTGCCCCAGCAGCCCCAGGCAGACATCCCCAGGCTCTCCTTCCTACACTCCACTCACCGCGGCCACTTACGTATTTTTAGTAACCATTACACCTTTTAAAGTGAAAAAAGCATCTAGTGAAAAGGTTTGTTACTTAATAGAAAAACGGTTCAGGGAAAAGCATAAAAGCTACACGAAATTTTAAATGCAATTATCTTACATTAGAATATTTGGCTTGAAAGATCTGGAGGGTATTGTTTTTGATAAGACAGAGCCACTTGACAAGGCCTGTCACCACTCCAGGTCTCTCTGTTGTCAACTAAAGATGAAAGGACATCACAAAGAATTAACTTCAGCTTTTAAACATTTTGAAAATGTCAAAGAGGTCATAGCTGATCTATTTCCTTATACAGCATATTCACTTGATGAAATTTGTGGTAACAATGTGTTTTTACTTTTCATTCAAATTGGTCTAAAATCCTGGTAATTGATCACAGACTAATGAGAGCTGACACGGGACCGGTGCGATTGGCTGAGCTTTGTATCAATCACAGCTGCTGCCAGTCCACGCTGTGCGTATTAGACTTTCTAATGGCACTAATTGGTGACTACAGAAAAAACCTGCTAAATCTCCTAGTGTAGTTTCCAGAACCATTTATTTGGTTTCCAGTTACACTAAAGCCAATTTAAGCCCTTTTATAACTAACACCTTCCTACATATAGGACCTATTGTTCATGCCTTCTCACAAGCCGTCTAAATAGTCCTTAAAATATTCAGTGAGATGACTCTAAATTAAAAATGGGTCCAATCTGTGAAACAGCAGAAGTAAAAGTAGAAGCTAAATATTTGTATTGACCTTTTAGGAGCATTAGCCAAGTCAGTAAAATATCTTAAAGGCATCTTATTATGCATATAGAGGCTAAATTTTTAAATCTCATTTAAAATAACATGTGACCACATTTGCTAGAAAGCGATTTTATATTTCCAGAACATACTAGCACCTCTAAATATGAAAGTTATCAGTTAAAACAAGTTGAAATGCTGTTGTATCATGCTAATTCTTCCCCCACCCCCCCATATGATTTGGAGAGAAAGGTCAAGTCTGCTGTCACTTCCCTCTAACTGATGCTCAGAGACCGTGTGCACTGAGCATGATACATTTAAAAGAAACCAAGCAATCGGCCATTTTCTGCATCAACTGTATTAATCATAAACCCTCCATCTTGAGCTAAAACAAGAGATTAGGTGCACAGGAATAAAGGCAGAAAGTTTTCTCTCTGCTCAAAACTGAAGAATCCTTTTCCATTTTGGACACATTCCTTACACTGTGCAAAAGGGTAATAATATTAACTGTAATTTGTAAGACAGACTACCAAGGAAACAGGCGTTTAGCTACAGCTAAAACTGTACAACTGAAACCTGTGTTCATAATAAACAACAGGATGATATATATAGAAAAAGCAGGTGCCGTGAACACCAGTGTAAAGATACAGACTGGGAAAGCTGCTGCACACGTCATTTTTTCCTACGTACTTGCACATTTTTTCTACACACGCACGTACATATGTGAGAACACGTGTTTATATAAATCTCTTGTTAGCCACAACATATGACTTACGGATACATATGTGTTATATATACACATGCCTGTGTTTATATACAGAGAGAAAATACCTGAGACGAGAACATAAAGGATGGAAAGAGGCACGAAGCAATCTGAAATATTTTGTATTTCTAGTCATAATAATAAATAGAACAAGGCAGAGGGATAGAGATAAAGTTTAGAACAAGGAAGCACTAAGGTTTCGAACAAACAGACCTAATTACGCTGTTTGTTCTCCAATCTGAGATAAAAATAATCCCTAACATATTAACAGGACTGTTCAGCAATACTTCTTATATTCCACTAAACAATTTGTATTTCCTTAGTGGAAATAGCTTATGAGAAACAACTATCACCCATGTTTCTCTCATACATTTAAAATGGAGGGTACATGCAAGAAAACATTTTAATAAAGCTATAGTCTGCATTTGCAATCATATGCTAAAAAAAGGAAATAATTTACTGGTCAATTACTTAAATATATTTCTTTAAAATATTTGGCAAACTGAATAAGGTCACATCTTCTATGCAGGCATGGCTCACTAAATCTTTATTAAGCTACCTATCATCAGAAGGTAAGACAACTGCAGTACTGACTGTAGGTTTTCTGGATGAGAAAAAGAACAGTTCCCAGCAAGATCTACAGATGTAACCCAAGGTGATTGTTTAAAGTCTTTCCATTCAAAACTGTCTCGCTTGTATTTTAAAATGTTTCACTTACGCAAGCTACTGTCACGCCACAGGTAAATTTGATCCCAATTCAATTAGTCATTGGCATCTGTAGCACTTAAGCATATAATTACACGCAAGTATTATCTCAATGCTTTGCCAAACACACACATCCAAAGCACACATTTTATCACTCTGGTCACCCTGCTAACCAAGTTCCTTATACAAATTACAAGTAATCCATCTAACTGTATTTTCATAACCTATTTGTGAGGTACACATTTCCCATTCTCACCCTTATCTAATTGGTATGTAAATGCAGATCTGAGAAGTAACACACTTGAGTCCACAAGGAGTGAATGGTGGAGGAGCAGGCAGGAGAGGTGTGGTATAAGATTTTCAATGCACCAATATCAGATTGTGTCAATACACTGACCCCCTTCAACAACAGCCTGTCCAAAATAAGAAGAGAAACACATAAATGAAATACCTATCTTAAAGATGCTGATATGTATTATACTGAAAGTTAACACACAAAAGCCATAATTTTCCTGGGAGCTTAGATCAACAGGCAATGCAACAATCCCTCCCCCCTCAAATGCATTAGTGCTCCAATATAGAAAACAAAATATAAAGTAGAGAGACTGCCCACCTTTCTCTCTCCCTCTCTAGGCAGGTTTTGTAATAAGCAAAGGAAAACTATAACCATTGGTGCTTTGTGGAATGTTGCCTACTTAGAGCTTACTTGGACTGGGAAGTTATTCTGCATGTACACATAGAAAGGAAATTTTATGAAAAGAAAATAAATGAGGAGCCATTTTCCAAAACAGTCTCATTGAGGAGTGAGGAACTCATTACAAGTCTTATCAGAAGCATTTTTAAGTGATCCTTCCAGGAACACCAGATTCTCGGGAAAAAAAAAAAAAAAAAAAAAAAAAAAAAAATTTTAAAAAAAAAAAT